>NW_027040430.1:295059-320975 GCF_034236695.1 Oncorhynchus nerka
CCTACCTCTACCCTCACTATCCTACCCTCTACCCTTACTATCCTACCCTCTACCCTTACTATCCTACCCTCTACCCTCACTATCCTACCCTCTACCCTTACTATCCTACCCTCTACCCTTACTATCCTACCCTCTACCCTTACTATCCTACCCTCTACCCTTACTATCCTACCCTCTACCCTTGCTATCCACACCCTCTACCACTTACTATACCTCTACCATACTATCCTACCTCTTACGCCACCATCCTACCCTCTACCCTTCCTATCTACCCTCTACCCTCACTATCACTACCCTCTACCCTCACTATCACCACCCTCTACCCTCCACTATACCTACCCTCTACCACTTTTTATCCTACCCTCTACCCATACTATCTACCACTCTACCCTTACTATCTACCCTCTCTACCATACCATCCTACCTCTACCCTTCCTATCCTACCTCACCCTCACTATCCTACCCTCTACACCCTCACTATCCTACCCCCTACCCTTACTATCCACCCTCTACCCTTACTATCTACCCTCCACTTCTATACCACCCTCTACCCTTCCCTATCCTACCCTCTACCCTTCCTATACTACCCTTACTATCCTTCCTACCCTTCTACCACTTCCTATCCTACCCTTACTATCCTACCCTCTACCCTCACTATCCTACCCTCTACCCTTCTATCCTACCCTCTACCCTTCCCTATCCTACCCTCTACTTCCTATCCTACCCTTCCTATCCTACCCTCTACCCTTCCTATCCTACCCTCTAACCTTCCTATCTACCCTCTACCCTTCCTATACTACCCTTACTGTCTACCTCTACCCTTACTATCCCACTCTACCCTTACTATACTACCCTCTACCCTCACTATCCCTACCCTCTACCGCTTACTATACTACCCTCTACCCTTACTATCTACCCTCTACCCTTACTATCTACCCTCTACCCTTGCTATCCTACCCTCTACCCTTACTATCCTACCCTCTACCCTTACTATACTACCCTCTACCCTTTTATCCTACCCTCTACCCATACTATCCAACCCTCTACCCTCACTATCCTACCCTCTACCCTTGCTATCCTACCCTCTACCCTTACTATCCTACCCTCTACCTTTACTATCCTACCCTCTAACCCTTACTATCCTACCCTCTACCCATACTATCACTACCCTCTACCCTTACTATCCTACCCTCTACCCTCACAATCCTACCCTCTACCCTCACTATCCTACCCCCTACCATACTATCCTACCCTCTACCCTTACTATCCTACCCCTCTACCCTTACTATCCCTGCCCTCTGCCCTTCCTATCCTACCCTCTACCTTTACTATACTACCCTCTACCCTTACTATCCTACCTCTACCCTTACTATCCTACCCTCTACCTTTACTATCCTACCCTCTACCCTTACTATACTACCCTCTACCCTTACTATCCTACCCTCTACCCTTGCTATACTACCCTCTACCTTTACTATCCTACCCTCTACCTTTTACTATCCTACCCTCTATTCTAACACTCCCCTACCTCTCCATCTGTCCTACCTCCCCCACTACTCATCCCTTACCACCTTACCTGAATTGGAGCATCCAGTTGGAAGGCTTAGAGCTCAGTAAGGTTTGTTGTGATTGGTTTAGAGCTCAGTAAGGTGTGTTGTGATTGGTTTAGAGTTCAGTAAGGTGTGTTTTGATTGGTGTAGAGATCAGTAAGGTGTGTTGTGATTGGTGTAGAGCTCAGAAAGGTGCATTGTGATTGTTCCAGTCACCTGATAGTAAGGTGTGTTGTGATTGTTCCAGGCACCTGATAGTAAGGTGTGTTGTGATTGGTCCATGCACCTGATAGTAAGGTGTGTTGTGATTGTTCAGGCACCTGATAGTAAGGTGTGTTGTGATTGGTCCATGCACCTGATAGTAAGGTGTGTTGTGATTGGTCAGGGACCTGATAGTAAGGTGTGTTATGATTGGTGTAGAGCTCAGTAAAGTGTGTTTTGATTAGTGTAGAGCTCAGAAGGTGTATTGTGATTGGTGTAGAGCTCAGAAAGGTGTATTGTGATTGTTCCAGGCACCTGATAGTAAGGTGTGTTGCGATTGGTCCAGGGACCTGATAGTAAGGTGTGTTGTGATTGTTCCATGCACCTGATTGTAAGGTGTGTTGTGATTGGTCCATGCACCTGATAGTAAGGTGTGTTGTGATTGGTCCAGGGACCTGATAGTAAGGTGTGTTATGATTGGTGTAGAGCTCAGTAAGGTGTGTTTTGATTAGTGTAGAGCTCAGAAAGGTGTATTGTGATTGGTGTAGAGCTCAGAAAGGTGTATTGTGATTGTTCCAGGCACCTGATAGTAAGGTGTGTTGCGATTGGTCCAGGGACCTGATAGTAAGGTGTGTTGTGATTGGTCCAGGGACCTGATAGTAAGGTGTGTTGTGATTGGTCCAGGGACCTGATAGTAAGGTGTGTTGTGATTGGTCCAGGGACCTGATAGTAAGGTGTGTTGTGATTGGTCCAGGGACCTGATAGTAAGGTGTGTTGTGATTGGTCCAGGGACCTGGCCAGTGTGAGCTGTGAGGAGTTGGGTCCAGGGACCTGGCCAGTGTGAGGAGTTGGGTCCAGGGACCTGGCCAGTGTGAGGAGTTGGGTCCAGGGACCTGATAGTAAGGTGTGTTGCGATTGGTCCAGGGACCTGATAGTAAGGTGTGTTGTGATTGGTCCAGGGACCTGGCCAGTGTGAGCTGTGAGGAGTTGGGTCCAGGGACCTGATAGTAAGGTGTGTTGTGATTGGTCCAGGGACCTGATAGTAAGGTGTGTTGTGATTGGTCCAGGGACCTGATAGTAAGGTGTATTGTGATTGGTCCAGGGACCTGATAGTAAGGTGTGTTGTGATTGGTCCAGGGACCTGATAGTAAGGTGTGTTGTGATTGGTCCAGGACCTGATAGTAGGTGTGTTGTGATTGGTCCAGGGACCTGATAGTAAGGTGTGTTGTGATTGGTCAGAGACCTGATAGTAAGGTGTGTTGTGATTGGTCCAGGGACCTGATAGTAAGGTGTGTTGTGATTGGTCAGGGACCTGGCCAGTGTGAGCTGTGAGGAGTTGGGTCCAGGGACCTGGCCAGTGTGAGCTGAGGAGTTGGGTCCAGGGACCTGATAGTAAGGTGTGTTGTGATTGGTCCAGGGACCTGGCCAGTGTGAGCTGTGAGGAGTTGGGTCCAGGACCTGATAGTAAGGTGTGTTGTGATTGGTCAGGGACCTGGCCAGTGTGAGCTGTGAGGAGTTGGGTCAGGGACCTGATAGTAAGGTGTGTTGTGATTGGTCCAGGGACCTGGCCAGTGTGAGCTGTGAGGAGTTGGGTCCGCTGCCGGCTGGGAGGTGAGGAGCACGGTGTCGGAAGGATCTACTTTGTGGATCAACAGCCGAACAACGCAGTTCACTGACCCCCGGCTACACACCATCATCAGGTACACACACACACACACACACACACACACACACACACACACACACAGTTCACTGACCCCCGGCTACACACCATCATCAGGTACCACTACACACACACACACACACACACACACACACACACACACACACACACACACACACAGTTCACTGACCCCCGGCTACACACCATCATCAGGTACCACTACACACACACACACAGTTCACTGACCCCCGGCTACACACCATCATCAGGTACACTCACACACACACATCACAGTTCACTGGACACACACACACACATCATCAGGTACACACACACACACACACACACACACACACAGTTCACAGTTCACTGACCCCACACACACACACCATCATCAGGTATCACTACACACACACACACACACACACACACACACACACACAGTTATTTAATTTGGTTATGCAACACCCAATGCCCCCGTGTGAAAAGTTATCGCGCCCTTACACTCAATAACTGTTTATGCCACCTTTAGTTGCCATGACTCCAACCAAACACTTCCTGTAGTTGTTGATCAGTCCCCCTTTAGCTGCAATGACTCCAACCAAACACTTCCTGTAGTTGTTGATCAGTCCACCTTTAGCTGCAATGACTCCAACCAAACACTTCCTGTAGTTGTTGATCAGTCCACCTTTAGTTGTGACTGAACCAAACACTTCCTGTAGTTGTTGATCAGTCCACCTTTAGCTGTAAATGACTCCAACCAAACACTTCCTGTATTGTTGATCAGTCCAAACACTTCCTGTAGCTGTTGATCAGTCCACCTTTAGCTGCCATGACTCCAACCAAACACTTCCTGTAGTTGTTGATCAGTCCACCTTTAGCTGCAATCAACCAAACACTTCCTGTAGTTGTTGATCCAGTCCACCTTTAGCTGTAATGACTCCAACCAAACACTTCCTGTAGTTCCAACCAAACACTTCCTGTAGTTGTTGATCAGTCCACCTTTAGCTGAAATGACTCCAACCAAACACTTCCTGTAGCTGTTGATCAGTCCACCTTTAGCTGTAATGACTCCAACCAAACACTTCCTGTAGTTGATCAGTCCCCTTAGCTGTAATGACTCAACCAAACACTTCCTGTAGTTGATCAGTCCACCTTTAGCTGCAATGACTCCCAACAAACACTTCCTGTAGTTGTTGATCAGTCCACCTTTAGCTGCAATGACTCCAACCAAACACTTCCTGTAGCTGTTGATCAGTCCACCTTTAGCTGAAATGACTCCAACCAAACACTTCCTGTAGTTATTGACCAACCAAACACTTCCTGTAGTTGTTGATCAGTCCACCTTTAGCTGAAATGACTCCAACCAAACACTTCCTGTAGTTATTGACCAACCAAACACTTCCTGTAGTTGTTGATCAGTCCACCTTTAGCTGCAATGACTCCAACCAAACACTTCCTGTAGTTGTTGATCAGTCCACCTTTAGCTGTAATGACTCCAACCAAACACTTCCTGTAGTTGATCAGTCCCCCTTTAGCTGTAATGACTCCAACCAAACACTTCCTGTAGTTGTTGACTCCAACCAAACACTTCCTGTTGTCCACCTTTAGCTGCAATGACTCCAACCAAACACTTCCTGTAGTTGTTGATCAGTCCCCCTTTAGCTGCAATGACTCCAACCAAACACTTCCTGTAGTTGATCAGTCCCCCTTTAGCTGCAATGACTCCAACCAAACACTTCCTGTAGTTGTTGATCAGTCCACCTTTAGCTGAAATGACTCCAACCAAACACTTCCTGTAGTTATTGACCAACCAAACACTTCCTGTAGTTGTTGATCAGTCCACCTTTAGCTGCAATGACTCCAACCAAACACTTCCTGTAGTTGTTGATCAGTCCACCTTTAGCTGTAATGACTCCAACCAAACACTTCCTGTAGTTGATCAGTCCCCCTTTAGCTGCAATGACTCCAACCAAACACTTCCTGTAGTTATTGACCAACCAAACACTTCCTGTAGTTGTTGATCAGTCCACCTTTAGCTGCAATGACTCCAACCAAACACTTCCTGTAGTTGATCAGTCCCCCTTTAGCTGCAATGACTCCAACCAAACACTTCCTGTAGTTATTGACCAACCAAACACTTCCTGTAGTTGTTGATCAGTCCACCTTTAGCTGCAATGACTCCAACCAAACACTTCCTGTAGTTGTTGATCAGTCCACCTTTAGCTGTAATGACTCCAACCAAACACTTCCTGTAGTTGATCAGTCCCCCTTTAGCTGTAATGACTCCAACCAAACACTTCCTGTAGTTGATCAGTCCCCCTTTAGCTGCAATGACTCCAACCAAACACTTCCTGTAGTTGTTGATCAGTCCCCCTTTAGCTGCAATGACTCCAACCAAACACTTCCTGTAGTTGATCAGTCCCCCTTTAGCTGCAATGACTCCAACCAAACACTTCCTGTAGTTGTTGATCAGGCCACCTTTAGCTGCAATGACTCCAACCAAACACTTCCTGTAGTTATTGACCAACCAAACACTTCCTGTAGTTGTCCCTCACGTCGCTGTGGAGGAATTTTGGCCCAGATCCTCCCACAACATCCCCATTGGGATTATAGGTTTGGACTTTGACTAGGCCATTCCAACATCCCCATTGGGATTAGGTTTGGACTTTGACTAGGCCATTCCAACATCCCCATTGGGATTAGGTTTGGACTTTGACTAGGCCATTCCAACATCTCCATTGGGATTAGGTTTGGACTTTGACTAGGCCATTCCAACATCCCCATTGGGATTAGGTTTGGACTTTGACTAGGCCATTCCAACATCCCCATTGGGATTAGGTTTGGACTTTGACTAGGCCATTCCAACATCCCCATTGGGATTAGGTTTGGACTTTGACTAGGCCATTCAACATCTCCATTGGGATTAGGTTTGGACTTTGACTAGGCCATTCCAACATCCATTGGGATTAGGTTTGGACCTGAGCCATTCCAACATCTCCATTGGGATTAGGTTTGGACTTTGACTAGGCCATTCCAACATCTCCATTGGGATTAGGTTTGGACTTTGACTAGGCCATTCAACATCTCCATTGGGATTAGGTTTTGGACTTTGACTAGGCCATTCAACATCCCCATTGGGATTAGGTTTGGACTTTGACTAGGCCATTCCAACATCCCCATTGGGATTAGGTTTGGACTTTGACTAGGCCATTCCAACATCCCCATTGGGATTAGGTTTGGACTTTGACTAGGCCATTCCAACATCCCCATTGGGATTAGGTTTGGACTTTGACTAGGCCATTCCAACATCCCCATTGGGATTAGGTTTGGACTTTGACTAGGCCATTCAACATCCCCATTGGGATTAGGTTTGGATTAGGTTTGACTTGACTAGGCTTTGATTAGGTTTGACTTTGAGGCCATTCCAACATCCCCATTGGGATTAGGTTTGGACTTTGACTAGGCCATTCAACATCCCCATTGGGATTAGGTTTGGACTTTGACTAGGCCATTCCAACATCTCAGTTCCAACATCTCAACATTCTTGTAACTCATCTGTCTTTAGAACATTCTTGTAACTCATCTGTCTATAGAACATTCTTTTAACTCATCTGTCTATAGAACATTCTTGTAACTCATCTGTCTTTAGAACATTCTTTTAACTCATCTGTCTATAGAACATTCTTGTAACTCATCTGTCTATAGATTAGAACATTCTTGTAACTCATCTGTCTATAGAACATTCTTGTAACTCTGTCTATCTGTCTATAGAACATTCTTGTAACTCATCTGTCTATAGAACATTCTTGTAACTCATCTGTCTTTAGAACATTCTTGTAACTCATCTGTCTATAGAACATTCTTGTAACTCATCTGTCTATAGAACATTCTTGTAACTCATCTGTCTATAGAACATTCTTGTAACTCATCTGTCTATTTCAGTAACTCATCCAGTAACATTCTTGTAACTCATCTGTCTAGTAGGGGGCAACATTCTTGTAACTCATCTGTCTATAGAACATTCTTGTAACTCATGTCTATGTAGGGGGCAACATTCTTGTAACTCATCTATAGAACATTCTTGTAACTCATCTGTTATTGAACATGTAACTCATCTGCAAGAAACATTCTTGTAACTCATCCAGTTATTGAGTGTAGGGGGCAACATTCTTGTATAGGGGGCTCATGTAACCAGTTATTGAGTGTAGGGGGCAACATTCTTGTAACTCATCCAGTTATTGAGTGTAGGGGCAACATTCTTGTAACTCATCCAGTTATTGAGTGTAGGGGCAACATTCTTGTAACTCATCCAGTTCTTGTAACTCATCCAGTTATTGAGTTCTTGTAGGGTAACTCATCTGCAATTGAGTGTACATTCTTGTAACTCATCCAGTTATTGAGTGTAGGGGGCAACATTCTTGTAACTCATCCAGTTATTGAGTGTAGGGGGCAACATTCTTGTAACTCATCCAGTTATTGAGTGTGAGTGTAGGGGGCAACATTCTTTGAAACAGGAATTTGGTGTTACATAACTTGGTTAATTAATTAAATAAATAAATGTCTTTGTTTTTGTAAACTCAGGTTCCCTTTATCTAATTCTTGTATTAGGTTTGGTTGAATATCCGATAGCATTCATATCAAGATACAACATGTAACAATCAGAAAGGGGACAAATCCACTGTGTTTCTCCAGCCAACACTCCCAGGTGAAGGAACATTCTGTAACTCAGCCGCTGGGTGGGGGCAACATTCTGTAACTCATCCAGGGAGAGAGAACTGGAGGTGGGAGGGAGGAGGGAGGAGAGGTAGGGGAGGTGACATCCAGGCGAGTTGTGGGGCAACATTCTTTTGAAACAGAGATAACTTGGTTAATTAATTAAATAAATAAATGTCTTTGTTATTTGTAAACCACAAACTGGGCCTGGATAACATTCGATACTGTAACGAAAGCTGCTCAGCCAAACACTCCTAGGTAGGATTTGGCAGCAACCACAGGAGAGAGACCTGACAACTGAAGCTGCCCACACGCAGCTGTCAGCAGGTCTCATTAATTGAGACAGAGATCTTTGAGGTATGTACAGATATATATATATATATATCACACACACACACACACACACACACACACACACACACACACACACACACACAGAACTCTCTCTCACACACACACACACACACACACACACACACACACACACACACACACACACACACAGAGACTCTCTCTCACACACACACACACACACACACACACACACACACACACACACACACAGAGACTCTCTCTCACACACACACACACACACACACACACAGACTCTCTCTCTCACACACACACACATGAGACTCTCTCTCTCTTACACACACACACACACACACACAGGACTCACACATACCCACCTTTGCTTTCACAAACATGCCTACACAATACAAGATGGATTTTCTTCACACACACAGGTTATATTTTCTTTAATTGTGTGTGTGTGTCCGTGTGTGTGTGTGTGTGTGTGTGCGTGTGTGTGTGTCCGTGTGTGTGTGTGTGTCCGTGTGTGTGTGTGTGTGTGTGTGTGTCCCCGTGTGTGTGTGTGTCCGTGTGTGTGTGTGTGTATAGGAGTCTTATCGTCAGATCATGAAGATGAGACCCAAGGACCTGAAGAAACGACTGATGGTGAAGTTTAGAGGAGAGGAAGGACTGGACTACGGAGGAGTGGCAAGGTGACAGTCTGTTGTACTAACGTTGGATTGTGGTTATGTTGTGATGACGTTGTGATGACGTTGTGTTTATGTTGTGGTGACGTTGTGATGACGTTGTGGTTACGTTGTGGTGACGTTGTGATGACGTTGTGGTTACGTTGTGGTGACGTTGTGATGACGTTGTGATGACGTTGTGGTGACGTTGTGATGACGTTGTGATGACGTTGTGGTTACGTTGTGATGACGTTGTGATGACGTTGTGGTTACGTTGTGATGACATTGTGGTTACGTTGTGATGACGTTGTGGTGACGTTGTGATGACGTTGTGATGACGTTGTGATGACGTTGTGGTTACGTTGTGATGACATTGTGGTTACGTTGTGATGACGTTGTGATGACGTTGTGGTGACGTTGTGATGACGTTGCGGTTACGTTGTGGTTATGTTGTGATGACATTGTGGTTACGTTGCGATGACGTTGCGATGACGTTGTGATGACGTTGTGATGACGTTGCGATGACGTTGTGGTGACGTTGTGATGCTGGGCATGGGAATCCCTGTCTACCACATTGTTTAACCAGTTAGCTGGGCATGGGAACCCCTGTCTACCACATTGTTTAACCAGTTAGCTGGGCATGGGAATCCCTGTCTACCACATTGTTTAACCAGTTAGCTGGGCATGGGAATCCCTGTCTACCACGTTGTTTAGCTGGTCATGGGATCCCCTGTCTACCACGTTGTTTAGCCAGTTAGCTGGGCATGGGAGGCTCTGTCTACCACGTTGTTTAGCTGGTCATGGGAGTCCCTGTCTACCACGTTGTTTAGCCAGTTAGCTGGGCATGGGAGGCTCTGTCTACCACGTTGTTTAGCTGAGCATGGGAGTCCCTGTCTACCACGTTGTTTAGCCAGTTAGCTGGGCATGGGAACCCCCGTCTACCACGTTGTTTAGCCAGTTAGCTGGGCATGGGAATCCCTGTCTACCACGTTGTTTAGCTGGGCATGGGAATCCCTGTCTACCACGTTGTTTAGCCAGTTAGCTGGGCATGGGAATCCCTGTCTACCACGTTGTTTAGCTGAGCATGGGAATCCCTGTCTACCACGTTGTTTAGCTGAGCATGGGAATCCCTGTCTACCACGTTGTTTAGCCAGTTAGCTGGGCATGGGAATCCCTGTCTACCACGTTGTTTAGCTGGGCATGGGAGGCCCTGTCTACCACGTTGTTTAGCCAGTTAGCTGGGCATGGGAGTCCCTGTCTACCACGTTGTTTAGCCAGTTAGCTGGGCATGGGAATCCCTGTCTACCACGTTGTTTAACCAGTTAGCTGGGCATGGGAATCCCTGTCTACCACGTTGTTTAGCCAGTTAGCTGAGCATGGGAATCCCTGTCTACCACGTTGTTTAGCTGAGCATGGGAATCCCTGTCTACCACGTTGTTTAGCTGAGCATGGGAATCCCTGTCTACCACGTTGTTTAACCAGTTAGCTGGACATGGGAAGCCCTGTCCTTGTTTATGGCTTTTTTTTTCTCCATAAAACCAATTAAATGTTAACGGCAATGTAGTCTGACCTGTAGTCTGACCTGTAGTCTGACCTGTAGTCTGACCCGTAGTCTGACCCGTAGTCTGACCCGTAGTCTGACCCGTAGTCTGACCTGTAGTCTGACCCGTAGTCTGACCCGTAGTCTGACCCGTAGTCTGACCCGTAGTGACCTGTAGTCTGACCCGTAGTCTGACCCGTAGTCTGACCTGTAGTCTGACCTGTAGTCTGACCCGTAGTCTGACCCGTAGTCTGACCTGTAGTCTGACCCGTAGTCTGACCCGTAGTCTGACCCGTAGTCTGACCTGTAGTCTGACCTGTAGTCTGATCTGTAGTCTGACCTGTAGTCTGACCTGGCAGAACCATTGGATTATTCGTTATGAATCACATGGGCATTTTTGTTGTTGCAAACTCTGCCATCACATGCAGTACAAACACGGCTAGTCAAACACCATTCTCTTGATTGGTGCAGAAACACGACTGTCAAACACCAGTCTCTTGATTGGTGCAGAAACACCAGTCTCTTGATTGGTGCAGAAACACCAGTCTCTTGATTGGTGAAGAAAACACGGCTAGTTAAACACCAGTCTCTTGATTGGTGCAGAAACACGCTAGTCAAACACTAGTCTCTTGATTGGTGCAGAAACACCAGTATCTTGATTGGTGAAGAAACACGGCTAGTCAAACACCAGTCTCTTGCTAGGTGAAGAAACACGGCTAGTCAAACACCAGTCTCTTGATTGGTGCAGAAACACGGCTAGTCAAACACCAGTCTCTTGATTGGTGCAGAAACACCAGTCTCTTGATTGGTGCAGAAACACCAGTCTCTTGATTGGTGCAGAAACACGGCTAGTTAAACACCAGTCTCTTGATTGGTGCAGAAACACGGCTAGTCAATCACCAGTCTCTTGATTGGTGCAGAAACACCAGTCTCTTGATTGGTGCAGAAACACTGCTAGTCAAACACCAGTCTCTTGATTGGTGCAGAAACACCAGTCTCTTGATTGGTGCAGAAACACCCAGTCTCTCTGATTGGTGAAGAAACACGACTGTTAAACACCAGTCTCTTGATTGGTGCAGAAACACGACTAGTCAAACACCAGTCTCTTGCAAGGTGAAGAAACACGGCTAGTCAAACACCAGTCTCTTGATTGGTGCAGAAACACCAGTCTCTTGATTGGTGAAGAAACACGCTAGTTAAACACCAGTCTCTTGATTGGTGCAGAAACACGGCTAGTTAAACACCAGTCTCTTGATTGGTGCAGAAACACCAGTCTCTTGATTGGTGAAGAAACACTAGTCAAACACCAGTCTCTTGCAGTCTCTTGATTGGTGAAGAAACACGGCTAGTTAATTAAGGATGTTGCCAATTTTCGCAGCTTTTGTTAAAATCGCGCAACATTTCAGCGCCCTGCTATTCATGCCAGGAATATAGTATATGCATATGATTAGTATGTGTGGATAGAAAACACTCAGACGTTTCCAAAACTGTTTAAATCACGCCTGTGGCATTTACAGAACGGGCGTTTCATTGAAAAGTGCATGAAAATCTGTTCACTGAAAATGGAAAAATATATCCTTCCGCGACTACAGGCAATTGTTCACATTGAACCGAATTAAATAGAGCCGAGTTTACATTGCCTACAGCTTCCACAGGTTGTCTAGAGTCATGTCATTTGATTCGCAATTGATTCTTGGTCTAACCCAAACAAGGGAACTCCTTCCCTAATGTCTCCATGGATTTTTGGTCGACCATTTCCAGACATCTTTTTCTCTACGGACAAGCTAAACATTTCACATCGCCTCCTGAGGAATTTTATCGCTTATTAACGTGTACTAATACCTAAAGTTGCATTACAAAAGTATTTCGAAGTGTTTTGTGAAAGTTTATCGTCGACTTTTTGAATTTTAAAAAACGACGTTACGTTATGAAATGCTAATTTTTTTCTATACTCGCACAGTATTCTTAGCTCGATATCTAGGCTATATATGGACCGATTTAATCGAAAAAAAAAAAAGACCTAAATGATGTTTATGGGACATCTAGGAGTGCCAAGAAAGAAGCTCGTCAAAGGTAATGAATGTTTTATATTTTATTTCAGTGTTTCGTTTTGCGACGGCTAGCAAAATCTGTCGTTTTAGGTGACGTTGCAGTATTTTGAGGGTGCATGGTATCAGATAATAGCTTCTCATGCTTTCCCCGAAAAGCATTTTACAAATCTGACTCGGTGGATAGATTCACAACGAGTGTAGCTTTAATTCAGTATATTGTATGTCAATTTTAATGAAAGTTTGAGGTTTATCAACCTCTATGGGTGGCGCTCTTGAGCATTTCCGCTGATTGTGGTCCCCACTTCGGTACCACGTCCTTAACAAGTTAAACACCAGTCTCTTGATTGGTGCAGAAACACGGCTAGTCAAACACCAGTCTCTTGATTGGTGCAGAAACACCAGTCTCTTGATTGGTGAAGAAACACCAGTCTCTTGATTGGTGAAGAAACACGGCTAGTTAAACACCAGTCTCTTGATTGGTGCAGAAACACGGCTAGTCAAACACCAGTCTCTTGATTGGTGCAGAAACACCACTAGTCAAACACCAGTCTCTTGATTGGTGCAGAAACACCAGTCTCTTGATTGGTGCAGAAACACCAGCCTCTTGATTGGTGCAGAAACACCAGTCTCTTGATTGGTGCAGAAACACAGCTAGTCAAACACCAGTCTCTTGATTGGTGCAGAAACACCAGTATCTTGATTGGTGCAGAAACACGGCTAGTCAAACACCAGTCTCTTGATTGGTGCAGAAACACCAGTATCTTAATTGGTGCAGAAACACAGCTAGTCAAACACCAGTCTCTTGATTGGTGCAGAAACACCAGTATCTTGATTGGTGCAGAAACACGGCTAGTCAAACACCAGTCTCTTGATTGGTGCAGAAACACCAGTCTCTTGATTGGTGCAGAAACACCAGTCTCTTGATTGGTGCAGAAACACCAGTCTCTTGCTAGGTGCAGAAACACAGCTAGTCAAACACCAGTCTCTTGCTAGGTGCAGAAACACAGCTAGTCAAACACCAGTCTCTTGCTAGGTGCAGAAACACCAGTCTCTTGATTGGTGCAGAAACACCAGTCTCTTGCTAGGTGCAGAAACACAGCTAGTCAAACACCAGTCTCTTGATTGGTGCAGAAACACCATTAGTCAAACACCAGTCTCTTGATTGGTGCAGAAACACCATTAGTCAAACACCAGTCTCTTGATTGGTGCAGAAACACCAGTCTCTTGATTGGTGCAGAAACACAGCTAGTCAAACACCAGTCTCTTGATTGGTGCAGAAACACCATTAGTCAAACATGTACCTGCTGAGATAACATTGTAATAACATTGTATTATGGTTATATAGGGAGTGGCTGTACCTGCTGTGGTAACATTGTAATAACGTTGTATTAAGGTTATACAGGGAGTGGCTGTACCTGCTGTGGTAACGTTGTATTATGGTTATACAGGGAGTGGCTGTACCTGCTGTGGTAACGTTGTATTATGGTTATACAGGGAGTGGCTGTACCTGCTGTGGTAACATTGTAATAACGTTGTATTAAGGTTATACAGGGAGTGGCTGTACCTGCTGTGGTAACGTTGTATTATGGTTATACAGGGAGTGGCTGTACCTGCTGTGGTAACGTTGTAATAACGTTGTATTAAGGTTATACAGGGAGTGGCTGTACCTGCTGTGGTAACGTTGTATTAAGGTTATACAGGGAGTGGCTGTACCTGCTGTGGTAACATTGTATTGTGGTTATACAGGGAGTGGCTGTACCTGCTGTGGTAACATTATATTGTGGTTATACAGGGAGTGGCTGTACCTGCTGTGGTAACGTTGTAATAACGTTGTATTGTGGTTATACAGGGAGTGGCTGTACCTGCTGTGGTAACATTATATTATGGTTATACAGGGAGTGGCTGTACCTGCTGTGGTAACATTATATTGTGGTTATACAGGGAGTGGCTGTACCTGCTGTGGTAACATTGTATTATGGTTATACAGGGAGTGGCTGTACCTGCTGTGGTAACGTTGTATTATGGTTATACAGGGAGTGGCTGTACCTGCTGTGGTAACGTTGTATTATGGTTATACAGGGAGTGGCTGTACCTGCTGTGGTAACGTTGTATTATGGTTATACAGGGAGTGGCTGTACCTGCTGTGGTAACGTTGTATTATGGTTATACAGGGAGTGGCTGTACCTGCTGTGGTAACGTTGTAATAACATTGTATTAAGGTTATACAGGGAGTGGCTGTACCTGCTGTGGTAACGTTGTATTATGGTTATACAGGGAGTGGCTGTACCTGCTGTGGTAACGTTGTAATAACGTTGTATTATGGTTATACAGGGAGTGGCTGTACCTGCTGTGGTAACGTTGTATTATGGTTATACAGGGAGTGGCTGTTCCTGCTGCGGTAACGTTGTAATAACGTTGTATTATAGTTATACAGGGAGTGGCTGTACCTGCTGTGGTAACATTGTAATAACGTTGTATTATGGTTATACAGGGAGTGGCTGTACCTGCTGTGGTAACATTGTATTGTGGTTATACAGGGAGTGGCTGTACCTGCTGTGCCATGAGATGTTGAACCCGTACTACGGCCTGTTCCAGTACTCAACAGACAACATTTACACACTACAGATCAACCCTGACTCCTCTATCAACCCTGTGAGTACACACACTACAGGACAACCCTGACTCCTCTATCAACCCTGTGAGTACACACACTACAGGACAACCCTGTGAGTACACACACTACAGATCAACCCTGTGAGTACACACACTACAGATCAACCCTGACTCCTCTATCAACCCTGTGAGTACACACACTACAGATCAACCCTGTGAGTACACACACTACAGATAAACCCTGTGAGTACACACACTACAGATTAACCCTGACTCCTCTATCAACCCTGTGAGTACACACACTACAGGACAACCCTGTGAGTACACACACTACAGGACAACCCTGTGAGTACACACACTACAGATCAACCCTGTGAGTACACACACTACAGATCAACCCTGTGAGTACACACACTACAGATTAACCCTGACTCCTCTATCAACCCTGTGAGTACACACACTACAGGACAACCCTGTGAGTACACACACTACAGGACAACCCTGTGAGTACACACACTACAGATCAACCCTGTGAGTACACACACTACAGATCAACCCTGTGAGTACACACACTACAGATCAACCCTGTGAGTACACACACTACAGATCAACCCTGTGAGTACACACACTACAGATCAACCCTGTGAGTACACACACTACAGATCAACCCTGTGAGTACACACACTACAGATCAACCCTGACTCCTCTATAAACCCTGTGAGTACACACACTACAGATCAACCCTGTGAGTACACACACTACAGATCAACCCTGTGAGTACACACACACACATACTACAGCTCAACCCTGTGAATACACACACACACTACAGATCAACCCTGTGAGTACACACACTACAGATCAACCCTGTGAGTACACACACACACATACTACAGCTCAACCCTGTGAATACACACACACACTGCAGATCAACCCTGTGAATACACACACACTACAGATGAACCCTGTGAATACACACACACACACACTACAGATCAACCCTGTGAGTACACACACACTGCAGATCAACCCTGTGAATACACACACACACTACAGATCAACCCTGTGAGTACACACACACTACAGATCAACCCTGTGAGTACACACACACTGCAGATCAACCCTGTGAATACACACACACACTACAGATCAACCCTGTGAGTACACACACACTGCAGATCAACCCTGTGAATACACACACACACTGCAGATCAACCCTGTGAATACACACACACACTACAGATCAACCCTGTGAGTACACACACTACAGATCAACCCTGTGAATACACACACACTACAGATCAACCCTGTGAGTACACACACTACAGATCAACCCTGACTCCTCTATAAACCCTGTGAGTACACACACTACAGATCAACCCTGACTCCTCTATCAACCCTGTGAGTACCGACACACTACAGATCAACCCTGTGAGTACACACACACTACAGATCAACCCTGTGAGTACTGATGATGATGATGATGGTGTGTGTATAGGACCACCTGTCGTATTTCCACTTTGTGGGTCGTGTGATGGGCCTGGCAGTGTTCCACAGTCACTATATCAACGGAGGCTTCACCCTGCCCTTCTACAAGCAGCTGCTGGGCAAACCTATTATGCTACAAGACCTGGAGACCACTGATCCTGAACTTCACAAGAGTCTGGTCTGGATACTGTGAGTACCACACACTAGTAATTACACTAGCTTTACTGACCCTGGACTAGACAAGAGTCTGGTCTGGATACCGTGAGTACCACACACTAGTAATTACACTAGCTTTACTGACCCTGGACTAGACAAGAGTCTGGTCTGGATACTGTGAGTACCACACACTAGTAATTACACTAGCTTTACTGATCCTGAACTACACAAGAGTCTGGTCTGGATACTGTGAGTACCACACACTATTAATTACAATAGCTTTACTGACCCTGGACTAGACAAGAGTCTGGATACTGTGAGTACCACACACTAGTAATTACACTAGCTTTACTGATCCTGAACTTCACAAGAGTCTGGTCTGGATACTGTGAGTACCACACACTAGTAATTACACTAGCTTTACTGACCCTGGACTAGACAAGAGTCTGGATACTGTGAGTACCACACACTAGTAATTACTCTAGCTTTACTGACCCTGGACTAGACAAGAGTCTGGTCTGGATACTGTGAGTACCACACACACTAGTAATTACACTAGCTTTACTGATCCTGGACTATACAAGCGTCTGGTCTGGATACCGTGAATACCACACACTAGTAATTACACTAGCTTTACTGACCCTGGACTAGACAAGCGTCTGGTCTGGATACCTTGAATACCACACACTAGTAATTACACTAGCTTTACTGACCCTGGACTAGACAAGAGTCTGGTCTGGATACTGTGAGTACCACACACACTAGTAATTACACTAGCTTTACTGATCCTGGACTACACAAGAGTCTGGTCTGGATACTGTGAGTACCACACACACTAGTAATTACACTAGCTTTACTGATCCTGGACTATACAAGCGTCTGGTCTGGATACCGTGAATACCATACACTAGTAATTACACTAGCTTTGTGCCAGCAGTGTCTCTTCGTTTCTGGGTATTACAATGTTATCTCTGTGTGTGTGTGTGTGTGTGTGTGTGTGTGTGTGTGTGTGTGTGTGTGTGTGTGTGTAGGGAGAATGACATCTCGTCGGTTCTAGATCATACGTTCTGCGTGGAACACAGTGCCTTCGGGAAGTTCCTTCAACACGAGCTGAAACCCAACGGTCAGAACCTCCCGGTAACCGAGGACAACAAGAAGGAGTACGTGAAGCTTTACGTTACCTGGAGGTTTATGAGGGGGATCGAGGCTCAGTTCTTAGCTCTGCAGAAAGGATTCAGCCAACTGATTCCTCAACACCTCCTCAAACCATTTGACCACAAGGAGCTGGAGGTACCTGTCTGTTGTACCGGTCTGTTGTGTCTGTCTGTTATACCTGTCTGTCTGTTATACCTGTCTGTTGTACTTGTCTGTTGTACCTGTCTGTTGTACCTGTCTGTTGTACTTGTCTGTTGTACCTGTCTGTTGTACCTGTCTGTTGTACCTGTCTGTTATGTCTCTCTGTTATACCTGTCTGTCTGTTGTACCTGTCTGTTGTACCTGTCTGTTGTACCTGTCTGTTATACCTGTCTGTTGTACCTGTCTGTTATGTCTCTCTGTTATTCCTGTCTGTCTGTTGTACCTGTCTGTCTGTTGTACCTGTCTGTTGTACCTGTCTGTTGTACCTGTCTGTTATACCTGTCTGTTGTACCTGTCTGTTATGTCTCTCTGTTATACCTGTCTGTCTGTTATACTTGTCTGTTGTACCTGTCTGTTATGTCTCTCTGTTATACCTGTCTGTCTGTTGTACCTGTCTGTTGTACCTGTCTGTTGTACCTGCCTGTTATACCTGTCTGTTATGTCTCTCTGTTATACCTGTCTGTCTGTTGTACCTGTCTGTCTGTTGTACCTGTCTGTTGTACCTGTCTGTTGTACCTGTCTGTCTGTTATACCTGTCTGTCTGTTGTACCTGTCTGTTGTACCTGTCTGTTATACCTGTCTGTCTGTTATACCTGTCTGTCTGTTGTACCTGTCTGTTGTACCTGTCTGTTATGTCTCTCTGTTATACCTGTCTATCTGTTATACCTGTCTGTCTGTTGTACCTGTCTGTTGTACCTGTCTGTCTGTTATACCTGTCTGTCTGTTATACCTGTCTGTCTGTTGTACCTGTCTGTTGTACCTGTCTGTTGTACCTGTCTGTTATGTCTCTCTGTTATGTCTCTCTGTTATACCTGTCTGTCTGTTGTACCTGTCTGTTGTACCCGTCTGTTGTACATGTCTGTTGTACCTGTCTGTTGTACCTGTCTGTTGTGTCTGTCTGTTGTGTCTGTCTGTTGTGTCTGTCTGTTATACCTGTCTGCCTGTTATACCTGTCTGTTGTACCTGTCTGTCTGTTATACCTGTCTGTTATACCTGTCTGTCTGTTGTACCTGTCTGTTGTACCTGTCTGTCTGTTATACCTGTCTGTTGTACCTGTCTGTTATACCTGTCTGTCTGTTATACCGGTCTGCCTGTTATACCTGTCTGTTGTACCTGTCTGGTATACCTGTTTGTCTGTTATACCTGTCTGTCTGTTATACCTGTCTTGTCTGTTGTACCTGTCTGTTGTACCTGTCTGTTGTACCCGTCTATTATACCTGTCTGTCTGTCTGTCTGTTATACCTGTCTGTTATTCCTGTCTGGCTGTCTGTTATACCTGTCTGTCTGTCTGTCTGTTATACCTGTCTGTTATACCTGTCTGTCTGTTGTACCTGTCTGTCTGTTATACCTGTCTGTTGTACCTGTCTGTTATACCTGTCTGTCTGTTATACCTGTCTGTCTGTTATACCTGCCTGTCTGTTGTACCTGTCTGTTATACCTGTCTGTTGTACCTGTCTGTTGTACCCGTCTGTTATACCTGTCTGTCTGTCTGTTATACCTGTCTGTTATTCCTGTCTGGCTGTCTGTTATACCTGTCTGTCTGTGTCTGTCTGTCTGTCTGTCTGTCTGTGTCTGTTATACCTGTCTGTTATACCTGTCTGTCGTACCTGTCTGTTGTACCTGTCTGTCTGTTATACCTGTCTGTCTGTTATACCTGCCTGTCTGGTGTACCTGTCTGTTATACCTGCCTGTCTGTTGTACCTGTCTGTTATACCTGTCTGTTGTACCTGTCTGTTGTACCCGTCTATTATACCTGTCTGTCTGTCTGTCTGTTATACCTGTCTGTTATTCCTGTCTGGCTGTCTGTTATACCTGTCTGTCTGTCTGTCTGTTATACCTGTCTGTTATACCTGTCTGTCTGTTGTACCTGTCTGTCTGTTATACCTGTCTGTTGTACCTGTCTGTTATACCTGTCTGTCTGTTATACCTGTCTGTCTGTTATACCTGCCTGTCTGTTGTACCTGTCTGTTATACCTGTCTGTTGTACCTGTCTGTTATACCTGTCTGTCTGTCTGTTATACCTGTCTGTTATTCCTGTCTGGCTGTCTGTCTGTCTGTCTGTCTGTCTGTCTGTCTGTCTGTCTGTCTGTCTGTCTGTGTCTGTTATACCTGTCTGTTATACCTGTCTGTCGTACCTGTCTGTCGTACCTGTCTGTTGTACCTGTCTGTCTGTTATACCTGTCTGTCTGTTATACCTGCCTGTCTGTTGTACCTGTCTGTTATACCTGTCTGTTGTACCTGTCTGTTGTACCCGTCTGTTATACCTGTCTGTCTGTCTGTTATACCTGTCTGTTATTCCTGTCTGGCTGTCTGTTATACCTGTCTGTCTGTCTGTCTGTCTGTGTCTGTTATACCTGTCTGTTATACCTGTCTGTCGTACCTGTCTGTTGTACCTGTCTGTCTGTTATACCTGTCTGCCTGTTATACCTGTCTGTCTGTCTGTCTGTCTGTCTGTCTGTCTGTCTGTCTGTCTGTCTGTCTGTTATACCTGTCTGTTATACCTGTCTGTTATAGTGTATAATCGGAAGCTTGTCTCCCTGTCTCTCTCTAGTGTATAATCGGAGGCCTGTCTCTCTCTAGTGTATAATCGGAGGCCTGTCTCTCTCTAGTGTATAATCGGAGGCCTGTCTCCTAGTGTATAATGTCTCTCTCTAGTGTATAATCGAGGCCTGTCTCCCTGTCTCTCTCTAGTGTATAATCGGAGGCCTGTCTCTCTCTAGTGTATAATCGGAGGCCTGTCTTTCTCTAGTGTATAATCGGAGGCCTGTCTCCCTGTCTCTCTCTAGTGTATAATCGGAGGCCTGTCTCCCTGTCTCTCTCTAGTGTGTAATCGGAGGCCTGTCTCCCTGTCTCTCTCTAGTGTATAAACGGAGGCCTGTCTCTCTCTAGTGTGTAATCGGAGGCCTGTCTCCCTGTCTCTCTCTAGTGTATAATCGGAGGCCTGTCTCTCTCTAGTGTATAATCGGAGGCCTGTCTCCCTGTCTCTCTCTAGTGTGTAATCGGAGGCCTGTCTCCCTGTCTCTCTCTAGTGTATAAACGGAGGCCTGTCTCCCTGTCTCTCTCTAGTGTGTAATCGGAGGCCTGTCTCCCTGTCTCTCTCTAGTGTATAATCGGAGGCCTGTCTCCCTGTCTCTCTTTAGTGTGTAATCGGAGGCCTGTCTCCCTGTCTCTCTCTAGTGTATAATCGGAGGCCTGTCTCCCTGTCTCTCTCTAGTGTATAATCGGAGGCCTGTCTCCCTGTCTCTCTCTAGTGTATAATCGGAGGCCTGTCTCCCTGTCTCTCTCTAGTGTATAATCGGAGGCCTGTCTCCCTGTCTCTCCCTAGTTGATAATCGGAGGCCTGGGGAAGATAGACCTAGCAGATTGGAAGTCTAACACCCGTTTGAAGCACTGTGCTGTAGACAGTAATGTGGTTTGCTGGTTCTGGGAGGCTGTAGAGAGCTTCACTGAGGAGAGGAGAGGACGACTACTGCAGTTTGTTACCGGTTCTACCAGAGTTCCACTACAGGGATTCAAGGCACTACAGGGTGGGTCTCGCACACCCCACTATTAACAAAGAACAGCTATAACTAGAACAGTTGATGTTGGTGTTCTAGAACAGTGATAACTAGAATGTGTTGTACATCAGTGATGTTGGTGTTCTAGAACAGTGATAACTAGAATGTGTTGAACATCAGTAATGTTGGTGTTCTAGAACAGTGATAACTAGAATGTGTTCTAGAACAGTGATAACTAGAATGTGTTCTAGAACAGTGATAACTAGAATGTGTTGTACATCAGTAATGTTGATGTTCTAGAACAGTGATAACTAGAATGTGTTGTACATCAGTGATGTTGGTGTTCTAGAACAGTGATAACTAGAATGTGTTGTACATCAGTAATGTTGGTGTTCTAGAACAGTGATAACTAGAATGTGTTGTACATCAGTGATGTTGGTGTTCTAGAACAGTGATAACTAGAATGTGTTGTACATCAGTAATGTTGATGTTCTAGAACAGTGATAACTAGAATGTGTTCTAGAACAGTGATAACTAGAATGTGTTGAACATCAGTAATGTTGGTGTTCTAGAACAGTGATAACTAGAATGTGTTGTACATCAGTGATGTTGGTGTTCTAGAACAGTGATAACTAGAATGTGTTGTACATCAGTGATGTTGGTGTTCTAGAACAGTGATAACTAGAATGTGTTGAACATCAGTAATGTTGATGTTCTAGAACAGTGATAACTAGAATGTGTTCTAGAACAGTGATAACTAGAATGTGTTCTAGAACAGTGATAACTAGAATGTGTTCTAGAACAGTGATAACTAGAATGTGTTCTAGAACAGTGATAACTAGAATGTGTTCTAGAACAGTGATAACTAGAATGTGTTATATATAGAACAGTGATAACTGGTGTGTGTACATCAGTAATGGTGGTTGAGACTAGAACAGTGATAACTAGAATGTGTTCTAGAACAGTGATAACTAGAATGTGCTTGAGACAGCATCAGTGATGGTGTATGTTCTAGAACAGTGATAACTAGAATGTGTTGTACATCAGTGATGGTCTATACTGGTGTTCTAGAACAGTGATAACTAGGAATGTGTTCTAGAACAGTGATAACTAGAATGTGTTCTAGAACAGTGATGACTAGAACAGTGATAACTAGAATGTGTGGTTCTACAGGTTCACAGTAAGGCCCAAGGCTGTCTCCATCATACTGAGGCCAACACAGACAACCACACACACATGGTAAGAACCTTTAACACACTTTAACACCCACGCTTGTTACCTTCTTCATGGTAAGAACCTTTAACACCGGCTGTCAAACACACTGAAACTATCTCACAGAGAAAGAGTATGACATGCAGACTGATGACCACTCTTTATGACCAGACAGCATCAGATACATGGTCTATATATACTGAGACAGCATCAGATACATGGTCTACAGACAGCATACCGAGACAGCATCAGATACATGGTCTATACATACTGAGACAGAGAGCATCAGATACATGGTCTACACATTCTGAGACAGCATCAGATACATGGTCATAATACAGACAGACAGCATCAGATACATGGTCTATATATACTGAGACAGACACATCAGATACATGGTCTATACACATACTGAGACAGCATCAGATACATGGTCTACACATACTGAGACAGCATCAGATACATGGTCTCCACATACTGAGACAGCATCAGATACATGGTCTCCAATACATACTGAGACAGACAGCATCAGATACATGGTCTATACATACTGAGACAGCATCAGATACATGGTCTATACATACTGAGACAGCATCAGATACATGGTCTCCACATACTGAGACAGACAGCATCAGATACATGGTCTATACATACATACTGAGAGACAGCATCAGATACATGGTCTATACATACTGAGACAGCATCAGATACATGGTCTATACATACTGAGACAGCATCAGATACATGGTCTACATACTGAGACAGCATCAGATACATGGTCTCACATACTGGTCAGATACATGACAGCGCATCAGATACATATACATACTGAGACAGCATCAGATACATGGTCTATACATACTGAGACAGCATCAGATACATCAGATACATGGTCTATACATACTGAGAGACAGCATCAGATACATGGTCTCCACATACTGAGACAGCATCAGATACAGGTCTATACATACTGAGACAGACAGCATACATGGTCTATACATACTGAGACAGCATCAGATACAGCATCAGATACATGGTCTATACATACTGAGACAGCATCATCAGATACATGGTTCCACATACTGAGACAGCATCATACAGATACATGGTCTATACATACTGAGACAGCATCAGATACATGGTCTATACATACTGAGACAGCATCAGATACATGGTCTATACATACTGAGACAGCATCAGATACATGGTCTATACATACATTGAGACAGCATCAGATACATGGTCTATACATTACTGAGACAGCATCAGATACATGGTTAACCATACTGAGACAGCACATCAGATACATGGTCTATACATACTGAGACATCAGATACAGGTCATACATACTGAGACACATGGATCTGGTTCCACATACTGAGACATCAGATACATCACATACTGAGACAGTCAGATACATGGTCTATACATACAGACATCAGATACATGGTCTATACATACTGAGACAGCATCAGATACATGGTCTATACATACTGAGACAGACAGCATCAGATACATGGTCTACACATACTGAGACAGCATCAGATACATGGTTCACATACTGAGACAGCATCAGATACATAATTCTCCATACATACCTTGAGCATCAGATACATGGTCTATACATACTGAGACAGCATCAGATACATGGTTACACATACTGAGACAGACAGCATCAGATACATGGTCTATACATACTGAGACAGACATCATACAGATACATGGTCTACACATACTGAGACAGCATCAGATACATGGTCTATACATACTGGGACAGATCAGATACATGGTTCCAAGAGCATGAGCATGTGGTCTATACACATACTGAGACAGCATCAGATACATGGTCTATACATACTGAGACAGCATCAGATACATGGTCTATACATACTGAGACAGACAGCATCAGATACATGGTCTATACATACTGAGACAGCAATTACATACATACTGAGACAGCATCAGATACATGGTCTCCACATACTGAGACAGCATCAGATACATGGTCTATACATACTGAGACAGCATCAGATACATGGTCTATACATACCGAGACAGCATCAGATACATGGTCTAGAGACAGCATCAGATACATGGTCATACATACTGAGACAGACATCAGATACATGGTCCTACTGAGACAGCATCAGATACATGGTCTCCACATACAGACAGCATCAGAGCACATGGTCTATACATACTGAGACAGCATCAGATACATGGTCTATACATACTGAGACAGCATCAGATACATGGTCTCCACATACTGAGACAGATACAGATCTGAGATACAGACATCAGACTGGAGACAGCATCAGATACATGGTCTATAACATACTGAGACAGCATCGATACGAGACAGCTCATACATGGTCTGCTTCATACTGAGACAGCATCAGATACATGGTCTATACATACTGAGACAGCATCAGATACATGGTCTATACATACTGAGACAGCACTCAGATACATGGTCCCATAACAGCACTGAGACTGAGACAGCATCAGATACATGGTCTACATGAGACAGCATCAGATACATGGTCCTCCACATACTGAGACAGACAGCATCAGATACATGGTCATACATACTGAGACAGCATCATGGTCTATACATACTGAGACAGCATCAGATACATGGTCTCCACATACTGAGACAGCATCAGATACATGGTCTATACATACTGAGATCAGAGGTCTATACATCAGATACATGGATCATATACATACTGAGACAGCATCAGATACATGGTCTACAGATACATGAGACAGCATCAGATACATGGTCTACATACTGAGACAGCATCAGATACATGGTCTATACATACTGAGACAGCATCAGATACATGGTCTACACATACTGAGACAGCATCAGATACATGGTCTACACATACTG
>NW_027040431.1:0-10000 GCF_034236695.1 Oncorhynchus nerka
TGTGTACTATATAGTGAGTTGTGTACCTATATAGTGAGTTGTGTACTAGATAGTGAGTTGTATACTATATAGTGAGTTGTGTACTATATAGTGAGTTGTGTACTAGATAGTGAGTTGTGTACCTATATAGTGAGTTGTGTACTATATAGTGAGTTGTATACCATATAGTGAGTTGTGTACTAGATAGTGAGTTGTGTACTAGATAGTGAGTTGTATACTATATAGTGAGTTGTATACTATATAGTGAGTTGTGTACTATATAGTGAGTTGTGTACTATATAGTGAGTTGTGTTGTACTATATAGTGAGTTGTGTACTATATAGTGAGTTGTGTACTATATAGTGAGTTGTTTAAATCCTGCAGTTCCAGGGTTGTGTATTTAGTATTTATCATATAGTGAGTTGTGTACTATATAGTGAGTTGTGTACTATATAGTGAGTTGTGTACTATATAGTGAGCCGTTTAAATCCTGATAGTTCCAGCGTTGTGTATTTAGTATTTATCATACCAGTGAGTTGTGTACTAGATAGTGAGTTGTGTATTTAGTTTTTATTGCTTCTGCAGAGAGTCCTTCCTTGCAGCATCAGGCGGCTTGTGTTTTAAAGGAGATGTTTTTCCTATTTCAGCAGTCTTCCGGTCCTGTTGGAAAGCTGTGAGAGCACTACCAATAGTGACGCTCTGGAATGACACAGCGAATCCTTTTTAGAACCGCTCTCCTATCAATAGTGGGATACAGCATTTTTTACTGAGAATGCACATCCATCCCAGTATAAACAAATATATTATTTATTTGTTACCAGGAACCCAATAATGAATGTTTTCATATGGTCTTGTTAACTTCATCCAACTCACTGACTACAGTTCACACTCATTTCCAGTTTCGTTTTGTTACAGACTCAATTTTTAAATTTATACAATTTATTGTTTTTGTGATTTTGTCAGAGTGGAAATATGTATTTTTTTTTTTTTACAAATTAATAGAAAACTAAAAGCTGAAATGTCTTGAGAGTCAGTATTCTACCCTTTTGTTGTGGTAAATATTGTTGTGGTAAATATTGTTTGGTAAATATTGTTGTGGTAAATATATGGTAAATATTGTTGTGGTAAATATTGTTGTTTTTACCAGGAAAATATTGAATGTGGTAAATATTGTTTGTTAACTTTCCAACTTGTGACTAAATATATCCTAAATATTGTTTTGGTAAATATTGTTATGGTAAATATTTTTGTTTTGTAAATTTGTTGTGGTAAATATTTTTTTAAAATTAATAGAAAACTAAAAGCTGAAATGTCTTGTGGTATTCTATATTGTTGTGGTAAATATTGTTGTGTAAATATTGTTGTGGTAAATATTGTTGTGGTAAATATTGTTGTGGTACATATTGTTGTGGTAAATATTGTTGTGGTAAATATTGTTGTGGTAAATATTGTTGTGGTAAATATTGTTGTGGTAAATATATGGTAAATATTGTTGTGGTAAATATTGTTGTGGTAAATATTGTTGTGGTAAATATTTGGTAAATATTGTTGTGGTAAATATTGTTGTGGTAAATATTGTTGTGGTAAATATTGTTGTGGTAAATAAGTTCAGGAGTAAAAAATGTCATGATCAGATGTACTTAACAAGTCACATGATCAAATGTACTTAACAAGTCACATGATCAGTTGCACGGCCTCACTGTGCGTTAATAGTGTTTTAACATGATGTTTGAATGACCACATCTCTGTACTCCACACATACAATTATCTGTCAGGTCCCTCAGTCGAGCAGTGAATTTAAAAACACAGATTCAACCACAAAGACCAGGGAGGTTTTCCAATGCCTCGCAAAGAAGAGCACCTATTGGTAAAAAAGCTGACGTTGAATCTCCCTTTGAGCATGGTCCAGTTATTAAATACACACTGGGTGGTGTATCAATACACCCAGTCACTACAAAGATACGGGCGTCCTTCCTAACTCAGTTGCCGGAGAGGAAGGAAACCGCTCAGGGATTTTACCATGAGGCCAATGGTGACTTTGAAGCAGTTACACAGTTTAATGGCTGTGATAGGAGAAAACTGAGGATGGATCAACAACATAAGGAAATCAGTTAATTTAAATAAATAAATCTATGGATTTCACATGACTGGGAATACAGATATGCATCTGTTGGTCACAGATACCTTAAACAAATGTAGAGGTGTGGATCAGAAAACCGTCTGTTGTAACCTGATGCAGCGTGACACATCTCCTTCACATATAATTGATCAGGCTGTTGATTGTGGCCCGTGGAATGTTGTCCTACTCCTCTTCAATGGCTGCGTGAAGTTGCTGGATATTGTTCGGGAACTGGAACACGCTGCAGTACACGTTGATCCAGAGCATCCCAAACATGCTTAATGGGTGATATGTCTGTGTATGCAGGCCATGGAAGAACTGGGACATTTTCAGCTTCCAGGAATTGTGTACAGATCCTTGTGACATGGGGCCGTGCATTATCATACTGAAACATGAGGTGATGGAGGCGGTTGAATGACGCCTCAGGATCTCATCACGGTATCCTTGTGCATTCAAATTGCCATTGATAAAATGCAATTGTGTTCATTGTCCGTAGCTTATGCCTGCCCATACCATAACCCCACCGCCACCATGTGGCCACTCTGTTCACAACATTGACATCAGCAAACCGCTCGCCAATACGACGTCATACTGTACGCGTGGTCTGTGAGGCCGGTTAGACGTACTGCCAAATTCTCTAAAACAACGTTGGAGGCGGTTTATGGTAGAGAAATGAACATTCAATTCTCTGGCAACAGCTCTGCTGGACATTCCTGCATTCCAATTGCACGATCCCTCAAAACGTGAGACATCTGTGGCATTGTATTGTTGTGACAAAACCATGCGTTTTCTAGAGTGGCCTTTTATTGTCCCCAGCACAAGGTGCACCTGTGTAATGATCATGCTGTTTTAATCAGCTTCTTGATATGCCACACCTGTCAGGTGGATGGATTATCTTGGAGAAGGAGAAATGCTCACTAACAGGGATGGAAACAAATATGAGAGAAAGAAGCTTTTTGTGCATCTGGAACATTTCTACTATTTCAGCTCATGAAACACGGGACCAACACTTTACACGTTGCATTGATATTTTTGACCACAATACTAACCTAAATGACAAAGTGAAAAGAAGGAAGCCTGTACAGAATATAAAATATTCCCAAAACATGCATCCTGTTTGCAATAAGGCACAAAAGATAACCTGCAAAGAAATGTACTTTATGTCCTGAATACAAAGCGTTATGTTTGGGGCAAATCCAACACTACTGAGTACCACTATCCATGGCTGCATCATGTTATGGGTATGCTTGTCATCGGAAAAGGACCAGGGAGTTTTTATGAAAAGAAACAGAATAGAGCTAAGCAAAATCCTAGAGGAGACCATGGTTCAGTCTGCTTTCCACCAGACGCTGGGAGACAAATCCACCTTGCAACAGGACAATAACCTAAAACAAATGGTCAAATATACACTGGAGTTGCTTACCAAGATAACATTGTATGTTCCTGAGCGGCCTAGTTACAGTTTTGACTTAAACCAGCTTTAAAATCTATGGCAAAACTTGAAAATGGCTGTCTAGCAATGATCAACAACCAATTTGACAGAGCTTGAAGAGTTAAAAGAAAAATAATAATGTGCAAATATTGTACAGTCCAGGTTTGCTCTTAGAGACTTACCCAGAAAGGCTCAGAGCTCTTAGAGACTTACCCAGAAAGGCTCAGAGCTCTTAGAGACTTACCCAGAAAGACTCAGAGCTCTTAGAGACTTACCCAGAAAGACTCAGAGCTCTTAGAGACTTACCCAGAAAGGCTCAGAGCTCTTAGAGACTTACCCAGAAAGGCTCAGAGCTCTTAGAGACTTACCCAGAAAGGCTCAGAGCTCTTAGAGACTTACCCAGAAAGACTCACAGCTCTTAGAGACCTACCCAGAAAGGCTCAGAGCTCTTAGAGACTTACCCAGAAGGCTCAGAGCTCTTAGAGACTTACCCAGAAAGACTCAGAGCTATTAGAGACTTACCCAGAAAGACTCACAGCTCTTAGAGACTTAATCGCTGCCAATGGTGATTCTAATATGTATGACTCTGGGGTGTGAATACTGATTTAAATGAGATATTTCTCTATTCCATTTTCAGAATATTTGCAAAGTTTTCTAAAAACATGTGTCACGACTTCCGCCGAGGTTGGCTCTCCTACCCGTTCGGGCGGTGCTCGGCGGTCGTCGTCACCGTCCTACTAGCCACTACCGATCCCTTTTCGTTTATCTGTTGGTTTTGTCTGATTGGTTTCACCTGTGTGTTGTTTAGTTAATTAGTGTCTGTATATATTGTAGGTTGTCCCACCCTTGTTTTGTGCGGGATTGTTTATGTTGTCATTCGTTTCGTCTATCGGTGTTTTTGTGTTTCTTATTCTCCGGTTAGTCTGTTATCCTGTGTTGGATAATTTCACCCTGTGTGTGTTTGGGTTGACCGTGTTTGTTTTGTTCAACGGAGAATAAACTTTATATCGTTATCTGCTCTCTGCGCCTGATTCCACCCACCTTGATTAGACGTGACAGAATCCCGCACCACCATGGAATCAGCAGGAGCAGCAGCGTCTCCTCTCCCATCGATGGAAGAGAGGGTCCTCCATCATACCAGCGTGCTTCACCGGATTGGTTCTGCTATGGACCAAATGATGGAGAGAATGGATCGATGGGAGAGGAGTGGCCTCCCCACCTCATCTCTAGCAACCCCTTCTCCAGCACCTCCTGTTTCTGCGACCACATCTGGCTCTGGGGCTCTTCGGCTGACACTCCCACGGGAGTTTGACGGATCGGCTGGGTGCCAGGGTTTCCTCCTTCAGCTGGAACTATACCTGGCTACCGTGCGTCCTGCTCCCTCTGGAGAGGAGAGCGTGTGCGCCCTCGTCTCCTGCTTGACTGGGCGAGCCCTCGAGTGGGCCAACGCAGTGTGGAATGGTCCGGACTCGGCTAAGGATAATTACCCAGAGTTCACCCGTCGATTCCGAGCTGTTTTGACCATCCACCCGAGGGTCGGGCGGCGGTGAACGGCTGTTTCACCTGCGTCAGGAGACGAGGAGCGCAGGATTTTGCCCTAGAGTTTAGGACTTTGGCAGCAGGAGCAGGATGGAACGACAGGGCCTTGATTGATCATTTTAGATGTAGTCTCAGTGAGGACGTCCGCAGGGAGCTGGCATGTCTGGACACCACATTCACACTGGATGGACTTATCGATCTGGCTATCCGTCTCGACAACCTGCTGGCTGCTCGCGGGCGTTCGGATCAGGTCCTGTCATTTCCTATCCCCAGCCCCCCTGTTCCTATCCCTATGGAATTAGGAGGTACGGCTTCAAGGGGGACCGGAGGAGGAGTGTCCTCCTGCACCAGTTGTGGTCGACGAGGGCATACGTCCGACCGGTGCTGGAGGAACTCGTCTAGGAGTCGGGAGGACAGGCGGAACACTGCTCGATCACCCCAGGTGAGTAAGCACCAAACTCATTCAGAGCTTCCTGTCGGTCATGTGTTTCTATTGATTTCTTTCCCTGGGTTTTCCCCATCTCTACAGCATAAGGCGCTAGTCGATTCAGGCGCAGCTGGGAGTTTTATGGATCGTGGGCTTGCGTTAAGGCTAGGGATTCCCTGGTGTCGTTAGATCGACCTTTCCCCGTGCACTCCTTAGATAGCCGGCCATTAGGGTCAGGAGTGATTAGGGAGGCTACGGTGCCACTGGACATGGTAACGCAGGGTGATCATAAGGAGCAGATTAGCCTGTTCCTTATAGATTCACCTGCGTTTCCAGTGGTGTTGGGGGTTCCTGGTTAGCTCAACACAACCCGGTGATTTTCTGGCGACAGGGGGCTCTTAAGGGGTGGTCAGAGGAGTGTTCAGGTAGGTGTATAGGAGTTGCCGTTGGTGCAACTACGGTGGAGAGTCCAGACCAAGTTTCCACCGTGCGCATTCCCTCTGAATATGCCGATTTGGCTATCGCCTTCAGTAAAGGGAAGGCGACCCAGTACCACCTCATCGTCGAGAGGACTGCGTGATAAACCTTCTGGAAAACGCTGCACTTCCTAGGAGTCACGTGTATCCATTGTCCCAGGAGGAGACAGTTGCGATGGAAACATATGTTTCCGAATCACTGGGACAGGGGTACATTCAGCCCTCCATATCACCCGTCTCCTCAAGCTTCTTTTTGTGAAGAAGAAGGATGGAGGTCTGCGTCCGTGTATTGATTATAGAGGTCTAAATTCCATCACAGTGGGTTTTAGTTACCCACTACCTCTCATTGCTACGGCAGTGGAATCATTTCACGGGGCGCGATTCTTCACTAAACTGGATCTCAGGAGTCGCGTATAATCTGGTACGTATCCGGGGAGGAGATGAGTGGAAAACCGCATTTAGTACTACTTCTGGTCATTATGAGTACTGCGTCATGCCATACGGGTTGAAGAATGCTCCAGCCGTTTTCCAATCCTTCGTAGATGAGATTCTCCGAGACCTGCTCGGGCAGGGAGTGGTAGTGTACATTGATGACATCTTGATCTATTCTGCCACACGCGCGGAGCATGTGTCTCTGGTGCGTAAGGTACTTGGGCGACTACTGGAGCATGACCTGTATTGCAAGGCGGAGAAATGTGAGTTTTTCAAACAGTCCGTTTCCTTCCTGGGGTATCGTATTTCCACCTCCGGGGTGGTGATGGAGGATGATCGCGTTACAGCCGTGCGTAATTGGCCGACTCCGACCACGGTGAAAGAAGTACAGCGGTTTTTAGGGTTTGCCAATTACTACCGGAGGTTTATCCGGGGTTTTGGTCAGGTGGCTGCTCCCATCACCTCACCGCTGAAGGGAGGACCGGTGCGCTTGCGCTGGTCAGCAGAGGCGGGCAGAGCTTTCAGTCGTCTGAAGGAGCTGTTCACAAATGCGCCCGTGTTGGCGCATCCGGACCCCTCTTTAGCGTTCATAGTGGAGGTGGATGCGTCAGAGGCTGGGGTTGGAGCCGTGCTGTCCCAACGCTCGGGGGCGTGCCATCCAAACTCCGTCCGTGTGCTTTCTTTTCAAGCAAGCTTAGCCCAGCGGAGCGAAACTATGATGTGGGGGACCGGGAGTTGTTAGCTGTAGTCAAGGCTCTGAAGGTGTGGAGACATTGGCTTGAGGGGCTAAATACCCTTTTCTCATCTGGACTGACCATCGTAATCTCAGTACATCCGGGAAGCTAAGAGACTAAATCCACGTCAGGCTAGATGGGCCATGTTTTTTACTAGGTTCCAGTTTACCCTCACATATCGGCCAGGCTCCCAAAACACTAAAGCTGACGCACTGTCTCGCCTCTATGATACCGAGGAACGGTCAGTAGAGCCAACTCCCATCATTCCACCATCATGTCTCGTGACCGAGACCGGTGGTATGGGAGGTGGACGCTGAGATAGAGAGGGCCTCACGGTCAGAACCGCTCCCCTAACTGTCCTGTAGGGACCAAGTACGTGCCGAGGGTGGTCCGGGACAAGCTGATTAGGTGGGCTCATACTCTTCCCTCCTTGGGTCATCCTGGTATTAAGAGGACAGTGCAGAGTCTGGTGGCCCACACTGGCTAAAGACGTGAGATTTTATGTCTCCTCCTGCTCAGTGTGCTCAGAGCAAGGCTCCTCGGCACCTACCTAGAGGGAAATTACAACCCCTCCCGTTCCACAACGGCCGTGGACACATTTATCGGTGGATTTTCTTACCGACCTTCCCCGTCCCAGGGAAGTACTACGATCCTGGTCGTTGTGGATCGGTTTTCTAAGTCCTGTCGTCTCATTCCGTTGCCCGGTCTTCCTACGGCCCTGCAGACTGCTGAGGTTTTGTTTACCCATGTCTTCCGGCACTATGGGGTGCCTGAGGACATCGTCTCTGATCGGGGTCCCCAATTCACGTCCAGAGTGTGGAGGGCGTTTATGGAGAGACTGGGGTCTCGGTTAGCTTAACCTCAGGTTTTCACCCCGAGAGTAATGGGCAGGTGGAGCGCGTTAACCAGGATGTGGGCAGGTTTCTGCGGTCTTATTGCCGGGACCGGCCTGGTGAGTGGGCTAGGTATGTTCCATGGGCCGAACTAGCCCAGAACTCCTTACGCCACTCCTCTACTAACTTGTCTCCTTTTGAGTGTGTGTTAGGTTACCAGCCGGTCCTGGCTCCATGGCATCAGAGTCAGACCGAGGCTCCTGCGGTGGAGGAATGGGTACAGCGCTCCAAGGACACCTGGAAAGCCGTTCAGGACTCATTACGATTAGCGGGAGAACGGCAGAAGAGGAGCGCTGACCAACACCGCAGTGAGACCCCCGTGTTTGCACCGGGGGACAGGGTCTGGCTCTCGACCCGAAACCTGTCTCTCCGCCTGCCCTGTCGGAAGCTGGGGCCGCAGTGTGTGGGGCCGTTCAAAGTCCTGAGGAGAATAAACGATGTGTGTTATAGGTTATAACTTCCTAGGTATTACCGTATTAACCCCTCGTTTCATGTGTCTCTCCTCAGGCCGGTGGTGGCTGGTCCCCTGCAAGAAGGTGAGGTGTCTGAGGTCCCTCCGCCCCCTCTGGACATCGAGGGGCCCCCGGCGTATACAGTTCGAGGCATTCTGGATTCGAGACGCCGGGTGGGGGCCTACAGTACCTCGTGGACTGGGAGGGGTACGGCCCGGAGGAGAGATGCTGGGTTCCGGTGAGGGACATTTTGGACCCTTCTCTCCTGATAGATTTTCACCGCCTCCACCCGGATCGCCCAGCACCTGCGTCCTCCGGGTCGTCCTCGAGGACGGTGGCGGCGCTGCGGGAGCCGCGCGTCAGGGGGGGGGGGGGTACTGTCACGACTTCCGCCGAGGTTGGCTCTCCTACCCGTTCGGGCGGTGCTCGGCGGTCGTCGTCACCGTCCTACTAGCCACTACCGATCCCTTTTCGTTTATCTGTTGGTTTTGTCTGATTGGTTGCACCTGTGTGTTGTTTAGTTAATTAGTGTCTGTATATAATGTAGGTTGTCCCACCCTTGTTTTGTGCGGGATTGTTTATGTTGTCATTATTTTTGTCTATCGGTGTTTTTGTGTTTCTTATTCTCCGGTTAGTCTGTTATCCTGTGTTGGATAATTTCACCCTGTGTGTGTTTGGGTTCACCGTGTTTGTTTTGTTCAACGGAGAATAAACTTTATATCGTTATCTGCTGTCTGCGCCTGATTCCACCCACCTTGATTAGACGTGACAACATGTTTTCACTTTGTCATGACAGGTTATTGTGTAATAAATGAATCCATAGAATCCATGTTTGAATTCAGGCTGTAACAAAATGTGGAATGAGTCAAGAGGTATGAAATAGAATCCATGTTTGAATTCAGGCTATAACACAATGTGGAATGAGTCCAAGAGGTATGAAATAGAATCCATGTTTGAATTCAGGCTATAACACAATGTGGAATGAGTCCAAGAGGTATGAAATAGAATCCATGTTTGAATTCAGGCTGTAACACAATGTGGAATGAGTCCAAGAGGTATGAAATACCAACCTGCTATAAATAAATATATACATAAAAAGTGAACAGCAGTAATCTGTGTGAAATCTCGTCCTCTTGTTATCAACACATCTGTTACTTCTGAGTCATTAAACCAAAATGAATTATAATGCAGCCCAACCACCCAAACCAATCTGATCTGCATGCGGAGGGATTTCATGTCTCTCCGTCCCAAATGGTTCCCTATTCCCTATGTAATCCCCTATGGGCTCTGGTCAAAAGTAGTGCACTACTTAGGGAATAGGGTGCCATTTTGGAACTCGTCGTGTCTCTTCATAACAAGTTTCATCAGAAGCATCAGAAGGGTCCATTTGTGGTGGCGTGGTTATAAAGGTTAAGTATAGCTGGGAAAAAAATCACATCTTTCCCTCCTTGTCAGCTGCTCAGCCTCTTAGGAGACAGCTGCAATTAGTGTGTTCAGGGAGCAGAAAGAGACACAGA
>NW_027040431.1:12500-82364 GCF_034236695.1 Oncorhynchus nerka
CATTTCACTGTAAGGTCTACTACACCTGTTGTATTCAGCATTTCACTGTAAGGTCTACTACACCTGTTGTATTCAGCATTTCACTGTAAGGTCTACTACACCTGTTGTATTCAGCATTTCACTGTGAGGTCTACTACACCTGTTGTATTCAGCATTTCACTGTAAGGTCTACTACACCTGTTGTATTCAGCATTTCACTGTGAGGTCTACTACACCTGTTGTATTCAGCATTTCACTGTGAGGTCTACTACACCTGTTGTATTCAGCATTTCACTGTAAGGTCTACTACACCTGTTGTATTCAGCATTTCACTGTGAGGTCTACTACACCTGTTGTATTCAGCATTTCACTGTGAGGTCTACTACACCTGTTGTATTCAGCATTTCACTGTGAGGTCTACTACACCTGTTGTATTCAGCATTTCACTGTAAGGTCTACTACACCTGTTGTATTCAGCATTTCACTGTGAGGTCTACTACACCTGTTGTATTCAGCATTTCACTGTGAGGTCTACTACACCTGTTGTATTCAGCATTTCACTGTGAGGTCTACTACACCTGTTGTATTCAGCATTTCACTGTGAGGTCTACTACACCTGTTGTATTCAGCATTTCACTGTGAGGTCTACTACACCTGTTGTATTCAGCATTTCACTGTGAGGTCTACTACACCTGTTGTATTCAGCATTTCACTGTGAGGTCTACTACACCTGTTGTATTCAGCATTTCACTGTAGGTCTACTACACCTGTTGTATTCAGCATTTCACTGTGAGGTCTACTACACCTGTTGTATTCAGCATTTCACTGTCTACTACACCTGTTGTATTCAGCATTTCACTGTCTACTACACCTGTTGTATTCAGCATTTCACTGTGAGGTCTACTACACCTGTTGTATTCAGCATTTCACTGTGAGGTCTACTACACCTGTTGTATTCAGCATTTCACTGTAAGGTCTACTACACCTGTTGTATTCAGCATTTCACTGTAGGTCTACTACACCTGTTGTATTCAGCATTTCACTGTGAGGTCTACTACACCTGTTGTATTCAGCATTTCACTGTAAGGTCTACTACACCTGTTGTATTCAGCATTTCACTGTGAGGTCTACTACACCTGTTGTATTCAGCATTTCACTGTGAGGTCTACTACACCTGTTGTATTCAGCATTTCACTGTGAGGTCTACTACACCTGTTGTATTCAGCATTTTCACTGTGAGGTCTACTACACCTGTTGTATTCAGCATTTCACTGTAAGGTCTACTACACCTGTTGTATTCAGCATTTCACTGTGAGGTCTACTACACCTGTTGTATTCAGCATTTCACTGTGAGGTCTACTACACCTGTTGTATTCAGCATTTCACTGTGAGGTCTACTACACCTGTTGTATTCAGCATTTCACTGTGAGGTCTACTGTATTCAGATTTCACTGGTCTACTACACCTGTTGTATTCAGCATTTCACTGTGAGGTCTACTACACCTGTTGTATTCAGCATTTCACTGTAAGGTCTACTACACCTGTTGTATTCAGCATTTCACTGTAAGGTCTACTACACCTGTTGTATTCAGCATTTCACTGTGAGGTCTACTACACCTGTTGTATTCAGCATTTCACTGTGAGGTCTACTACACCTGTTGTATTCAGCATTTCACTGTGAGGTCTACTACACCTGTTGTATTCAGCATTTCACTGTGAGGTCTACTACACCTGTTGTATTCAGCATTTCACTGTGAGGTCTACTACACCTGTTGTATTCAGCATTTCACTGTGAGGTCTACTACACCTGTTGTATTCAGCATTTCACTGTAAGGTCTACTACACCTGTTGTATTCAGCATTTCACTGTGAGGTCTACTACACCTGTTGTATTCAGCATTTCACTGTGAGGTCTACTACACCTGTTGTATTCAGCATTTCACTGTAAGGTCTACTACACCTGTTGTATTCAGCATTTCACTGTGAGGTCTACTACACCTGTTGTATTCAGCATTTCACTGTGAGGTCTACTACACCTGTTGTATTCAGCATTTCACTGTGAGGTCTACTACACCTGTTGTATTCAGCATTTCACTGTGAGGTCTACTACACCTGTTGTATTCAGCATTTCACTGTAAGGTCTACTACACCTGTTGTATTCAGCATTTCACTGTGAGGTCTACTACACCTGTTGTATTCAGCATTTCACTGTGAGGTCTACTACACCTGTTGTATTCAGCATTTCACTGTGAGGTCTACTACACCTGTTGTATTCAGCATTTCACTGTGAGGTCTACTACACCTGTTGTATTCAGCATTTCACTGTAAGGTCTACTACACCTGTTGTATTCAGCATTTCACTGTGAGGTCTACTACACCTGTTGTATTCAGCATTTCACTGTGAGGTCTACTACACCTGTTGTATTCAGCATTTCACTGTGAGGTCTACTACACCTGTTGTATTCAGCATTTCACTGTAAGGTCTACTACACCTGTTGTATTCAGCATTTCACTGTGAGGTCTACTACACCTGTTGTATTCAGCATTTCACTGTGAGGTCTACTACACCTGTTGTATTCAGCATTTCACTGTGAGGTCTACTACACCTGTTGTATTCAGCATTTCACTGTAAGGTCTACTACACCTGTTGTATTCAGCATTTCACTGTGAGGTCTACTACACCTGTTGTATTCAGCATTTCACTGTGAGGTCTACTACACCTGTTGTATTCAGCATTTCACTGTGAGGTCTACTACACCTGTTGTATTCAGCATTTCACTGTGAGGTCTACTACACCTGTTGTATTCAGCATTTCACTGTAAGGTCTACTACACCTGTTGTATTCAGCATTTCACTGTGAGGTCTACTACACCTGTTGTATTCAGCATTTCACTGTGAGGTCTACTACACCTGTTGTATTCAGCATTTCACTGTAAGGTCTACTACACCTGTTGTATTCAGCATTTCACTGTAAGGTCTACTACACCTGTTGTATTCAGCATTTCACTGTGAGGTCTACTACACCTGTTGTATTCAGCATTTCACTGTAAGGTCTACTACACCTGTTGTATTCAGCATTTCACTGTGAGGTCTACTACACCTGTTGTATTCAGCATTTCACTGTGAGGTCTACTACACCTGTTGTATTCAGCATTTCACTGTGAGGTCTACTACACCTGTTGTATTCAGCATTTCACTGTGAGGTCTACTACACCTGTTGTATTCAGCATTTCACTGTAAGGTCTACTACACCTGTTGTATTCTGCATTTCACTGTAAGGTCTACTACACCTGTTGTATTCAGCATTTCACTGTGAGGTCTACTACACCTGTTGTATTCAGCATTTCACTGTGAGGTCTACTACACCTGTTGTATTCAGCATTTCACTGTAAGGTCTACTACACCTGTTGTATTCAGCATTTCACTGTGAGGTCTACTACACCTGTTGTATTCAGCATTTCACTGTGAGGTCTACTACACCTGTTGTATTCAGCATTTCACTGTGAGGTCTACTACACCTGTTGTATTCAGCATTTCACTGTAAGGTCTACTACACCTGTTGTATTCAGCAATAAGGTCTTATTTTCCACCATAATTTGATCCTATGGATTTTTTTTCCTCATTTTGTCTGTCATAGTTGATGAAAATTACTTTTTTACTTAATTTCTCATATTTTTAAGTGGGAGAACTTGCACAATTGGTGGCTGACTAAATACTTTTTTTGCCCCACTGTATATAAAACATTCTACTGGTTGCAATAATTTAAATAGAAAAACTACACGTTTTGAATCCAGCGTGGTTTTACATGCCAGTTCATAAACCATATGCCAGTCGACATGGACAATTTCCTCCCAAATACCGAGTATTACGACTCAATTAAATATGAATCCAGAGATCTTTGGGGAAATAAAAGGGATAGATGTCATAAAATCCTTAACATTACATAATGAAATGTCTTTGTCATTTTCCGAAATTATACCCTATTCCCTACATAGTAATGCACTACTTTTGTCCCGAGCCCTACGGGTAGTGCACTATGTAGGGAATAGGGTGCCATTTGGAAGGCAGAGTCGGAGTCTCTCTCTGACCTGGCTGAAGTTCCAGAGCTCTCTGATCCCTGTGTGACACTTAGTTGTTCTAGAATACAGCAGCTTCCAGGAATAGGATCAGCTGTAGAGCTGGGGCGTCTGATAGTCCAACATCTAAACACAGAATATTGAGAGATAGAGACAAAGAGAGAGAGAGAGAGAAAGAGAGAGAGAGATAGAGACAGAGAGAGAGAGAGAGAGAAAGAGAGAGAGAGAGAGAGAAAGAGAGAGAGATATAGAGACAGAGAGAGAGAGAGTGAGAGAGAGAGAGAAGAGAGAGAGAGAGACAAAGTGAGAGAGAAGAGAGATAGAAATAGAGAGAGAGAGAGACAAAGTGAGAGAGAAGAGAGAGAAATAGAGAGAGAGAGATACAAAGTGAGAAAGAGAGGAGAGAGAAAGAGAGCGAGAGAAGAGAGACAAAGTGAGAGAGAAAGAGAGAGAGAGAAGATTGAGAGAGAGAGACAAAGTGAGAGAGAAGAGAGAGAGAGAGACAAAGTGAGAGAGAAGAGAGAGAGAAATAGAGAGAGAGAGATACAAAGTGAGAAAGAGAGGAGAGAGAAAGAGAGCAAGAGAAGAGAGACAAAGTGAGAGAGAAAGAGAGAGAGAGAAGATTGAGAGAGAGACAGTGTGTGTGAGAGAGAGAGAGAGAGAGAGAGAGAGAGAGAGAGAGAGAGAGAGAGAGAGAGAGAGAGAGAGAGTGACAAAGTGAGAGAGAAGAGAGATAGAAATAGAGAGAGAGAGAGACAAAGCGAGATAGAGAGAGAGAAGAGAGAGAGAGATAGAGACAGAGAGATACAAAGTGAGAAAGAGAGAGAGAGAAAGAGAGCGAGAGAAGAGAGACAAAGTGAGAGAGAAAGAGAGAGAGAGAAGATTGAGAGAGAGAGAGAGTGTGAGAGAGAGAGAGAGAGAGAGAGAGAGAGAGAGAGAGAGAGAGAGAGAGAGAGAGTGAGAGAGAGAGTGACAAAGTGAGAGAGAAGAGAGATAGAAATAGAGAGAGAGAGAGAGCAGAGAGAGAGAGAGAGAGAGAGAGAGAGAGAGAGAGGTAGAGGGAGAGAGAGAGAGGTAGAGAGAGAGATAGAAATAGAGAGAGAGAGAGACAAAGAGAGAGAGAGTGAGAGAGAGAGAGAAGAGAGAGAGAGAGACAAAGTGAGAGAGAAGAGAGAGAGATAGAAATAGAGAGAGAGAGATATTATTAACAAAGATTATACTGTTAAAAAATAAAATCTTCCAAAAATTGTGGTTTTATATTTGACTTCAGCCAAAATATTAAGGTAATGTTTGTGGTAATATTTGTGGTAATATTTGTGGTAATATTTGTGGTAATATTTGTGGTAATGTTTGTGGTAATATTTGTGGTAATATTTGTGGTAATGTTTGTGGTAATATTTGTGGTAATATTTGTGGTAATATTTGTGGTAATGTTTGTTTGTGGTAATGTTTGTGGTAATGTTTGTGGTAATATTTGTGGTAATATTTGTGGTAATGTTTGTGGTAATATTTGTGGTAATATTTGTGGTAATGTTTGTGGTAATATTTGTGGTAATATTTGTGGTAATGTTTGTGGTAATATTTGTGGTAATATTTGTGGTAATGTTTGTGGTAATATTTGTGGTAATGTTTGTGGTAATGTTTGTGGTAATATTTGTGGTAATATTTGTGGTAATATTTGTGGTATTTTGTGGTAATATTTGTGGTAATGTTTGTGGTAATATTTGTGGTAATATTTGTGGTAATATTTGTGGTAATATTTGTGGTAATATTTGTGGTAATGTTTGTGGTAATATTTGTGGTAATATTTGTGGTAATATTTGTTGTGTCTTTTCTGGTGGATTAAACAGAAATTGCAACCAACTTTCTATGTTTTGAAAATAGAATTTCAAATAACCGAAATTAAGAGGTTGTAATCTGAACGAAGGGAGAAAGGACATCCTTGAACATGAGAGACATTCTTACTAATCTGCTACTGCATAATAATAATAATAATAATAATAATAATAATAATAATAATAATAATAATAATAATAATAATGTATGTAATGTTGTGATATTGAACATGAATTATGTGCCTATTTAAGATTACGATCTACCCAATGATTAATGAAAACTTGCTATGTCCTCATTGTGGTTTTCTAAGAAAGTTTTTAATACGTCTCATTTACTTTATTCTAATATTTATGAAACACATATTGTTATATTTGGTAACACTTATGTGTTTTTCCTTGGCCTCAACCCCATCCGATGCGTGGAACGGATGTGGGCGGGGCTAGGAACGGATGTGGGCGGGGCTAGGTCTACATAAGGGAACGGATGTGGGCGGGGCTAGGTCTACATAAGGGAACGGATGTGGGCGGGGCTCGGTCTACATAAGGGAACGGATGTGGGCGGGGCTAGGTCTACATAAGGGAACGGATGTGGGCGGGGCTAGGTCTACATAAGGGAACGGATGTGGGCGGGGCTAGGTCTACATAAGGGAACGGATGTGGGCGGGGCTCGGTCTACATAAGGGAATGGATGTGGGCGGGGCTCGGTCTACATAAGGGTGCACATTTATTTATTTTATTCACAAAAGCTCTGACGAAGGGCGTGAAGTGGATACATAAAGCTTATTAAAGATCAGTGATACTATCAAGAGCAGTGATACTATCAAGATCAGTGATACTATCAAGAGCAGTGATACTATCAAGAGCAGTGATACTATCAAGATCAGTGATACTATCAAGAGCAGTGATACTATCAAGAGCAGTGATACTATCAGGAGCAGTGATACTATCAAGAGCAGTGATACTATCAAGATCAGTGATACTATCAAGATCAGTGATACTATCAGGAGCAGTGATACTATCAAGAGCAGTGATACTATCAAGAGCAGTGATACTATCAAGATCAGTGATACTATCAAGAGCAGTGATACTATCAAGAGCAGTGTGCGGTTTCCTTTTCCATTCATCTTGTTCAACTGTTGCCATGGCACCTGCTAAAAGTTTGCTCAGATGTGCGAGTGCCTTTTGAATTTTGAATAGCTAACATTCCAATGGCCATAATAAATAGATGTTCTCGAAAGTGGACAACCTTGTTTCTCTCCTCTTGACAGTTTATAGCTTTTTGAGATGTAGCCATTATTTACTATTTTACACCTAGGATTCCTATTCCTAACTTTAATCCATTACATTAGAGATTCTACAAAATATTTAAATCAAAATCCTTTTCAAAGTTAGCTATGAAAACCAGACCTGGTTTCCCAGATGTTTCATATTGTTTCCAGTACTTGTCGTATATTATCTCCAATGTGTCGTCCATGTAAGAAACCAGTCTGATTAGGATGAATAATATCCGACAATACCTTTTTAATTCTATGTATCATGCTAGACTTTTTTGCATCACAACACCGAAGTGTAAGAGGCCTCCAGTTGTTTAAATGGATCTTTATACCACCTGGGTCCTGTTTCAGTAGTAATGAAATCAGATCTTCTTGTTGCGTGTCTGATAATCTACCATTTATATAGGCGTGGTTAAAACACGCTAATAATGGACCTCTTCAGTATATCAAAAAATGTTTGGTAAACCTCCACTGGTATGCCATCCAGCCCTGGAGTTTGGTATACTTCCACTGGTATGTCATCCAGGCCTGGAGTTTGGTATACCTCCACTGGTATGCCATCCAGCCCTGGAGTTTGGTATACTTCCACTGGTATGTCATCCATCCCTGGAGTTTGGTATACCTCCACTGGTATGACATCCACTGGTATGACATCCAGCCCTAGAGTTTGGTATACCTCCACTGGTATGTCATCCACTGGTATGTCATCCATCCCTAGAGTTTGGTATACCTCCACTGGTATGCCATCCATCCCTAGAGTTTGGTATACCTCCACTGGTATGACATCCACTGGTATGACATCCAGCCCTAGAGTTTGGTATACCTCCACTGGTATGTCATCCACTGGTATGTCATCCATCCCTAGAGTTTGGTATACCTCCACTGGTATGCCATCCATCCCTAGAGTTTGGTATACCTCCACTGGTATGACATCCACTGGTATGACATCCAGCCCTAGAGTTTGGTATACCTCCACTGGTATGTCATCCACTGGTATGTCATCCATCCCTAGAGTTTGGTATACCTCCACTGGTATGCCATCCATCCCTAGAGTTTGTATACCTCCACTGGTATGACATCCACTGGTATGACATCCAGCCCTAGAGTTTGGTATACCTCCACTGGTATGTCATCCACTGGTATGTCATCCATCCCTAGAGTTTGGTATACTTCCACTGGTATGACATCCAACCCTGGAGTTTGGTAAACCTCCACTGGTATGTCATCCATCCCTAGAGTTTGGTAAACCTCCACTGGTATGACATCCAACCCTGGAGTTTGGTATACCTCCACTGGTATATCATCCACTGGTATGACATCCACTGGTATGACATCCAGCCCTAGAGTTTGGTATACCTCCACTGGTATGTCATCCACTGGTATGTCATCCATCCCTAGAGTTTGGTATACTTCCACTGGTATGACATCCAACCCTGGAGTTTGGTAAACCTCCACTGGTATGACATCCAACCCTAGAGTTTGGTATACTTCCACTGGTATGTCATCCAGCCCTGGAGTTTTCCCTGGCCTTGCCATCCAGCCCTGGAGTTTTCCCTGGCCTTGCCATCCAGCCCTGGAGTTTTCCCAGACTTAAAGGCTTTAATCGCATCAAGAAGTTCCTCCTCCGTAATTTACCTTCACGTGAGTCTTTCTGTACAGATGATAATTGTACATTATTAACAGGGGGAAAACAATCTATACAATTAACTTTGGTTAGTGGAGATGGAGGAGACTGAAACGAAAACAAATGCTTAAAGTACTCTGCTTCCTCTTTCAAAATATCGTTTGATGAATCACGGGTGAATCTGTCATTTGTAACAAGTTTTAGTACAAGTTCTATGTTGAAGATTTGAGCAAATAAATGGCTGCATTTTTCCCCATATTCCATTCGGTTCGCTTTAATTGATAATATATTACACTGGATCTTTGTTGAATAAGTTCCTCCAATGTCTCTTTGTTTTGCCTCTAACTCGTTCTGAACCTCTACGGTTTTTATTGCTGTCTATCTGTGCTGTTAGTTCTTCTATTGCATTGGTTAATATGGACTATTTTGACTTATATTGCTTTTGTTTTAGAGATGAGTATTGAATTGCATGGCCTCTATTGGAACATTTAAAAGTGTCTCATACAATGAGGAGATATGCTGTGCCTGTGTTAGGTTGGAAAAAGTAAGTTATGAATGATCCTAGTTAAAAACAAGTCATCATCCAATAGGATTTGATTAAATTCCCAATATCTTCGGCCACGAGGAAATTCTGAAAGAGTAATGTACATGCTAATTATCCGACAGCATTCTGTCCACTATTTACACGTTTGGTGCCAGAGAGAATGACGTAATAAAGTAGTCCATCCTCCATGATATTAAACCTCCATGTATATCTCACTAGGTCAGGATATTACACCTCCTCCATGTATATCTCACTAGGTCAGGATATTAAACCTCCTCCATGTATATCTCACTAGGTCAGGATATTAAACCTCCATGTATATCTCACTAGGTCAGGATATTAAACCTCCATGTATATCTCACTAGGTCAGGCTATTAAACCTCCTCCATGTATAACTCACTAGGTCAGGATATTAAACCTCCATGTATATCTCACTAGGTCAGGATATTAAACCTCCTCCATGTATATCTCACTAGGTCAGGGTATTAAACCTCCTCCATGTATATCTCACTAGGTCAGGATATTAAACCTCCATGTATATCTCACTAGGTCAGGATATTAAACCTCCATGTATATCTCACTAGGTCAGGGTATTAAACCTCCTCCATGTATATCTCACTAGGTCAGGGTATTAAACCTCCATGTATATCTCACTAGGTCAGGATATTAAACCTCCTCCATGTATATCTCACTAGGTCAGGGTATTAAACCTCCTCCATGTATATCTCACTAGGTCAGGATATTAAACCTCCATGTATATCTCACTAGGTCAGGATATTAAACCTCCATGTATATCTCACTAGGTCAGGATATTAAACCTCCATGTATATCTCACTAGGTCAGGATATTAAACCTCCATGTATATCTCACTAGGTCAGGATATTAAACCTCCTCCATGTATATCTCACTAGGTCAGGGTATTAAACCTCCTCCATGTATATCTCACTAGGTCAGGGTATTAAACCTCCTCCATGTATATCTCACTAGGTCAGGGTTTTAAACCTCCTCAATGTATATCTCACTAGGTCAGGATATTAAACCTCCTCCATGTATATCTCACTAGGTCAGGGTTTTAAACCTCCTCAATGTATATCTCACTAGGTCAGGGTATTAAACCTCCTCCATGTATATCTCACTAGGTCAGGATATTAAACCTCCATGTATATCTCACTAGGTCAGGATATTAAACCTCCATGTATATCTCACTAGGTCAGGATATTAAACCTCCATGTATATCTCACTAGGTCAGGGTATTAAACCTCCTCCATGTATATCTCACTAGGTCAGGATATTAAACCTCCTCCATGTATATCTCACTAGGTCAGGATATTAAACCTCCTCCATGTATATCTCACTAGGTCAGGATATTAAACCTCCATGTATATCTCACTAGGTCAGGATATTAAACCTCCTCCATGTATATCTCACTAGGTCAGGATATTAAACCTCCTCCATGTATATCTCACTAGGTCAGGATATTAAACCTCCTCCATGTATATCTCACTAGGTCAGGATATTAAACCTCCTCCATGTAAATCTCACTAGGTCAGGGTATTAAACCTCCTCCATGTATATCTCACTAGGTCAGGATATTAAACCTCCATGTATATCTCACTAGGTCAGGATATTAAACCTCCTCCATGTAAATCTCACTAGGTCAGGATATTAAACCTCCTCCATGTAAATCTCACTAGGTCAGGATATTAAACCTCCTCCATGTACGAAGACAGTTTCTCTAATCTATCCATCATCTAGACCTCTCCTCTAATCTATCCATCATCTAGACTTCTCCTCTAATCTATCCATCATCTAGACTTCTCTCCTAATCTATCCATCATCTAGACTTCTCCTCTAATCCATCCATCATCTAGACTTCTTCTCTAATCCATCCTTCATCTAGACTTCTCCTCTAATCCATCCTTCATCTAGACTTCTCCTCTAATCCATTCTTCATCTAGACTTCTCCTCTAATCTATCCATCATCTAGACCTCTCCTCTAATCCATCCATCATCTAGACTTCTCCTCTAATCCATCCTTCATCTAGACTTCTCCTATAATCCATCCTTCATCTAGACTTATCCATCATCTAGACTTCTCCTCTAATCTATCCATCATCTAGACAGCTCCTCTAATCCATCCTTCATCTAGACAGCTCCTCTAATCCATCCTTCACATAGACAGTTCCTGGATCAGTCAGGGTAGTATCCGAATTGGAGAGGGTGGAGTTTGTAAACTTTCCCTATTTTGGGGGCAGGAGGATGATAGTGGACATCTTGAAGCAGGTGGGATCTGAGCTACAGCAGCCAGCTGGTCTGCTCTGAGGGCCTTGGGATGCCGTCTGTGACAGCAGTCAGCTGGTCTGCTCTGAGGGCCTTGGGATGCCGTCTGGGACAGCAGCCAGCTGGTCTGCTCTGAGGGCCTTGGGATGCCGTCTGTGACAGCAGCCAGCTGGTCTGCTCTGAGGGCCTTGGGATGCCGTCTGGGACAGCAGCCAGCTGGTCTGCTCTGAAGGCCTTGGGATGCCGTCTGTGACAGCAGCCAGCTGGTCTGCTCTGAGGGCCTTGGGATGCCGTCTGTGACAGCAGCCAGCTGGTCTGCTCTGAGGGCCTTGGGATGCCGTCTGGGACAGCAGTCAGCTGGTCTGCTCTGAGGGCCTTGGGATGCTGTCTGTGACAGCAGCCAGCTGGTCTGCTCTGAGGGCCTCAGGATACCGTCTGTGACAGCAGCCAGCTGGTCTGCTCTGAGGGCCTTGGGATGCCGTCTGGGACAGCAGCCAGCTGGTCTGCTCTGAGGGCCTTGGGATGCCGTCTGGGACAGCAGTCAGCTGGTCTGCTCTGAGGGCCTTGGGATGCTGTCTGGGACAGCAGCCAGCTGGTCTGCTCTGAGGGCCTTGGGATGCTGTCTGGGACAGCAGCCTTGTGAGGGTTGACACCTTTGCAGATCAGGGTCATTGTGCTGTCTCCTCTGCAGATCAGGGTCATTCTGCTCGAGTCTTGAGAAAAGGTGTTTTGCTCCTCTGGTAGGGTTGCCGTTGGTGACCGCGACTTTGGCAGGCTTTCTGTTTGTAATCTGTGACTGTTAGGAGCCCCTGCCACATTCACCTTGTATCCAACCCGTTGAATTGCTCCTCCACTTTGTCCCTATACTTGTGTTTTGGCCGTCTTGATGGATCTCACTAGGTCGTATTTGTACTGTTTAACCATATTATAACCTCCCAGGTCACCTTTTAATGAGCAGCGTCTCTCTCTGTCTATTTTCCTACAAGGCTGCTATAAATGTTTGATTTGGCAACGTTTTGAAAGACACTATCGGTATCACCTCATCTATTCATTTTTTTTTTTATTAATCCGGGCCACTGAGTCGAAGTGTTCATCAATCGTCATCTCCAGCTTTGTAAGAAGATTAATGTGAGCCAATGTCACGGGCCATCACACTGTTAAACCCCTGATTAGCACGTCTGTCTGTCTTCTGTCTTCTGTGCCGGTCTGTCAGTATGTCTGACAGGCAGCCAAGCAGTTAGACAGACAGACAGACAGCCAGGCAGTTAGACAGGCAGCCAGGCAGTTAGACAGACAGACAGACAGACAGACAGACAGACAGACAGACAGACAGACAGACAGACAGACAGACAGACAGACAGACAGACAGACAGACAGACAGACAGACAGACAGACAGACAGACAGACAGACAGACAGACAGACAGACAGACAGACAGACAGACAGACAGACAGACAGACAGACAGACAGACAGACGGGACTAGAGTTAATTTCAGGCAAACTCTAACCCTGACTTCATGTCCCCTCCCATCTCAACCCTAGTCCTGACAATAACTAACCCTAGTCCTGACAGTAACTAACCTGCTTAGTCCTGACAGTAACTAACCTAGTCCTGACAGTAACTAACCTAGTCCTGACAGTAACTAACCCTAGTCCTGACAGTAACTAACCCTAGTCCTGACAGTAACTAACCCTAGTCCTGACAGTGACTAACCCTAGTCCTGACAGTAACTAACCCTAGTCCTGACAGTAACTAACCCTGGTCCTGATAGTAACTAACCCTAGTCCTGACAGTAACTAACCCTAGTCCTGACAGTAACTAACCCTAGTCCTGACAGTAACTAACCCTAGTCCTGACAGTAACTAACCCTAGCTTCCTGTCCCCTCCCAGCTCAACCCTAGTCCATATACACGTCAATATCCTCTCTGTGGAGGTGGGAAAGAGGAGAGAGAGGTGGAGGTGGGAAAGAGGAGAGAGAGGTGGAGGAGGGAGAGAGAGATGGAGAGGGTGAAGGAGGGAGATAGAATGGAGAGAGAGAGAGAGAGAGAGAGAGAAGAGGGTGTCATGTCTGTGATGCCTTTCTCTACACGTCCATATTGTGAAGTTAATCTGTCCCCATTGAATGCAATGTATTGATTTAGGCATAAACCCTGGGACACTCATCATTGAATGCAATGTATTGACTTAGGCATAAACCCTAGGACACATCTTTTAACATTGAATGCAATGTATTGACGTAAGATTCAACTGGTTGATGCTTATCTTTTCCCATCAACTGCAATGCATTGATCAAAACACTTTGACATTTTCACCTTTTGTCATAAACATGCCAGGATGACGTTTTCAGGCTGATAACGGCCTGGAAAAGGTTTTGATCAAGGTTCTTCCATCAACGAATCAATGAGTACGGAGTCATCTAGAAGATGTGTAGATGCGGCTTCGCGAGTGGCGCGGTGGTCTACGGTAACTGCATCGCTGTGCTAGCTGTGTTCCACTAGAGATTCATCGCAGTGATAGCTGTGTTCCGCTAGAGATTCATCGCTGTGCTAGCTGTGTTCCGCTAGAGATTCATCGCAGTGCTAGCTGTGTTCCGCTAGAGATTCATCGCAGTGCTAGCTGTGTTCCGCTAGAGATTCATCGCAGTGCTAGCTGTGTTCCGCTAGAGATTCATCGCAGTGCTAGCTGTGTTCCGCTAGAGATTCATCGCAGTGCTAGCTGTGTTCCGCTAGAGATTCATCGCAGTGCTAGCTGTGTTCCGCTAGAGATTCATCGCAGTGCTAGCTGTGTTCCGCTAGAGATTCATCGCCGTGCTAGCTGTGTTCCGCTAGAGATTCATCGCAGTGCTAGCTGTGTTCCGCTAGAGATTCATCGCAGTGCTATCTGTGTTCCACTAGAGATTCTGGGTTCGAGTCCAGGCTTCTGTTGTGACCGGGAGACCCACGGGGTGGCGCACAATTGGCCCCAGCGTCGTCCGGGTTAGGGGAGGGTTTGGCCCGGCAGGGATGTTCAAGTCCCATCTTGCTCTAGCGACTCCTGTGGCGGGCCGGGCACAGTGCACGCTGACACGGTCGCCAGGTGCACGGTGTTTCCTCCTCTGACACATTGGTTCTTCCGGGGTTAAGTGGGCATTGTGAAGCTTGGTTGGGTCGTGTTTCGGAGGACACACGGCTCTCGACCTTCGCCTCTCCCGAGTCCGTACGGGAGTTGCAGCAATGTGACAAGACTGTAACTACCAATCGGAAACCACGAAATTGGGGAGAAAACTGTTTTTTTGTACAGGCTGTGCATCATATTAAGGTTTATTTAAATATATATATATGAGTGGATTTGTGGTTCCTCCAACAACAGGATCACGTAATTCTCAATCCTGCCTCGGCTCCACCAGCCGGTCACTGTTGCTCTCGTTCTCCGGTGTGATTATTGTCTACGAGGTATTTTTGTTTCAGTTATAAGGGTTTACTGTAGTTAATAAACCATCTGCTCCCCATTGAGAACATGAGTCTTGGGTTTACAGTAGTTAATAAACCATCTGCTTCCCATTGAGAACACAAGTCTTGGGTTTACAGTAGTTAATAAACCATCTGCTTCCCATTGAGAACATGAGTCTTGGCTCAAAACATACATTCCTGTTCCACTACTAACCCCTGACCTCTCGCCTATGACCTCTACTCAGTCTACTCAACCATTTCTACATATTTGGACAGAGTTGGGTATGAGGCTACCCTCTAGCCTCTACACATGGCTAGCTATACACTCCATGGTTCTAGGAACCATTTTCTTTCTTTCTAAGAGTGTAGTGTCAGTATTTCCACCACCCAATAAGGGATCATAGCTTTCATCTGAATTCACTTGGTCAGTCTGTGTTATGTAAAGAGCAGTTCTTAATGAAAAATTAAAGATACTTAAGTTTCCAATTGTCATACTTGAGTAAAAGTATTTTTTAAATACTGTCCCTTAGTAAAAAACGACTAATTAAAAGTCACCCAGTAAAATACTACTTAAGTAAAAGTCTAAAAGTATTTGGTTTTAAATATAGTATAAAAAGTAAAAGTATAAATCATTTGACATTCCATACCACACAGCATCATTTTATTTTATTTTAATTTACGGATAGCCAGGGGCACACTCCAACACTCCAACACCGAGACATAATTTACAAAACAAAGCATTTATGTTTAGTGAGTCCTCCAGATCAGAGGCAGTAAGGATGACCAGGGATGTTCTCTGTTTAGTGAGTCCTCCAGATCAGAGACGGTAGTGATGACCAGGGATGTTCTCTGTTTAGTGAGTCCTCCAGATCAGAGGCAGTAGGGATGACCTGGGATGTTCTCTGTTTAGTGAGTCCTCCAGATCAGAGGCAGTAGGGATGACCAGGGATGTTCTCTGTTTAGTGAGTCCTCCAGATCAGAGGCAGTAGGGATGACCAGGGATGTTCTCTGTTTAGTGAGTCCTCCAGATCAGAGGCAGTAGGGATGACCAGGGATGTTCTCTGTTTAGTGAGTCCTCCAGATCAGAGGCAGTAGGGATGACCAGGGATGTTCTCTGTTTAGTGAGTCCTCCAGATCAGAGGCAGTAGGGATGACCAGGGATGTTCTCTGTTTAGTGAGTCCTCCAGATCAGATGCAGTAGGGATGACCAGGGATGTTCTCTGTTTAGTGAGTCCTCCAGATCAGAGGCAGTAGGGATGACCAGGGATGTTCTCTGTTTAGTGAGTCCTCCAGATCAGAGGCAGTAGGGATGACCAGGGATGTTCTCTGTTTAGTGAGTCCTCCAGATCAGAGGCAGTAGGGATGAGCAGGGATGTTCTCTGTTTAGTGAGTCCTCCAGATCAGAGGCAGTAGGGATGACCAGGGATGTTCTCTGTTTAGTGAGTCCTCCAGATCAGAGGCAGTAGGGATGACCTGGGATGTTCTCTGTTTAGTGAGTCCTCAGATCAGAGGCAGTAGGGATGACCAGGGATGTTCTCTGTTTAGTGAGTCCTCCAGATCAGAGGCAGTAGGGATGACCAGGGATGTTCTCTGTTTAGTGAGTCCTCAGATCAGAGGCAGTAGGGATGACCAGGGATGTTCTCTGTTTAGTGAGTCCTCCAGATCAGAGGCAGTAGGGATGACCAGGGATGTTCTCTGTTTAGTGAGTCCTCCAGATCAGAGGCAGTAGGGATGACCAGGGATGTTCTCTGTTTAGTGAGTCCTCCAGATCAGATGCAGTAGGGATGACCAGGGATGTTCTCTGTTTAGTGAGTCCTCCAGATCAGAGGCAGTAGGGATGACCAGGGATGTTCTCTGTTTAGTGAGTCCTCCAGATCAGAGGCAGTAGGGATGACCAGGGATGTTCTCTGTTTAGTGAGTCCTCCAGATCAGAGGCAGTAGGGATGAGCAGGGATGTTCTCTGTTTAGTGAGTCCTCCAGATCAGAGGCAGTAGGGATGACCAGGGATGTTCTCTGTTTAGTGAGTCCTCCAGATCAGAGGCAGTAGGGATGACCTGGGATGTTCTCTGTTTAGTGAGTCCTCCAGATCAGAGGCAGTAGGGATGACCAGGGATGTTCTCTGTTTAGTGAGTCCTCCAGATCAGAGGCAGTAGGGATGACCTGGGATGTTCTCTGTTTAGTGAGTCCTCCAGATCAGAGGCAGTAGGGATGACCTGGGATGTTCTCTGTTTAGGGAGTCCTCCAGATCAGAGGCAGTAGGGATGACCTGGGATGTTCTCTGTTTAGTGAGTCCTCCAGACCAGAGGCAGTAGGGATGACCAGGGATGTTCTCTGTTTAGTGAGTCCTCCAGATCAGTGGCAGTAGGGATGACCAGAGATGTTCTCTGTTTATTGAGTCCTCCAGATCAGAGGCAGTAGGGATGACCAGGGTTGTTCGCTGTTTAGTGAGTCCTCCAGATCAGTGGCAGTAGGGATGACCAGGGATGTTCTCTGTTTAGTGAGTCCTCCAGATCAGAGGCAGTAGGGATGACCAGGGATGTTCTCTGTTTAGTGAGTCCTCCAGACCAGAGGCAGTAGGGATGACCAGGGATGTTCTCTGTTTAGTGAGTCCTCCAGATCAGAGACGGTAGTGATGACCAGGGATGTTCTCTGTTTAGTGAGTCCTCCAGATCAGAGGCGGTAGGGATGACCAGGGATGTTCTCTGTTTAGTGAGTCCTCCAGACCAGATGCAGTAGGGATGACCAGGGATGTTCTCTGTTTAGTGAGTCCTCCAGACCAGATGCAGTAGGGATGACCAGGGATGTTCTCTGTTTAGTGAGTCCTCCAGACCAGATGCAGTAGGGATGACCAGGGATGTTCTCTGTTTAGTGAGTCCTCCAGATCAGAGACGGTAGTGATGACCAGGGATGTTCTCTGTTTAGTGAGTCCTCCAGATCAGAGGCAGTAGGGATGACCAGGGATGTTCTCTGTTTAGTGAGTCCTCCAGACCAGAGGCAGTAGGGATGACCAGGGATGTTCTCTGTTTAGTGAGTCCTCCAGATCAGAGGAAGTAGGGATGACCAGGGATGTTCTCTGTTTAGTGAGTCCTCCAGATCAGAGGCAGTAGGGATGACCAGGGATGTTCTCTGTTTAGTGAGTCCTCCAGCTCAGAGACGGTAGTGATGACCAGGGATGTTCTCTGTTTAGTGAGTCCTCCAGATCAGAGACGGTAGTGATGACCAGGGATGGTCTCTGTTTAGTGAGTCCTCCAGACCAGAGGCAGTAGGGTTGACCAGGGATGTTCTGTATTTAGTGAGTCCTCCAGATCAGAAGCAGTAGGGTTGACCAGGGATGTTCTCTGTTTAGTGAGTCCACCAGATCAGAGACAGTAGGGATGACCAGGGATGTTCTCTATTTAGTGAGTCCTCCAGATCAGAAGCAGTAGGGTTGACCAGGGATGTTCTCTGTTTAGTGAGTCCACCAGATCAGAGACAGTAGAGATGACCAGGGATGTTCTCTGTTTAGTGAGTCCTCCAGACCAGAGGCAGTATGGATGACCAGAGATGTTCTCTGTTTAGTGAGTCCTCCAGATCAGAGACGGTAGTGATGACCAGGGATGTTCTCTGTTTAGTGATGTTGTGTGAATTTTATTTTCCTGCTAAGCATTTGAAATGTAACAAGTTTTTTGGGTGTCAGGTAAAATGGAGTTAAAAAATTATTTTCCTTAGGAATGTAGTGGAGTAAAAGTAAAATTTTTCTAAAATATGAATAGTAAAATAAAGATTCCCCCCCCCAAAAAAACCTTGAAAGTATGTTTTCTTAAGTAGTTCATGCCTGCCCATACTATAACCCCACCACCATCTCTGTTCACAACGATGACATCAGCATACCGCTCTCCCACGTGACTCCATATACACGGTCTGCCATCTGCCCGGTACACTCTGTTCACAACATTAACATCAGCATACCGCTCTCCCACGTGACTCCATCCACACGGTCTGCCATCTGCCCGGTACACTCTGTTCACAACATTAACATCAGCATACCGCTCTCCCACGTGACTCCATACACACGGTCCGCCATCTGCCCGGTATAGTTGAAACCTGTGATTCACCCGTGAGGAGCACTCTTCTCCAGCGTGTCAGTGTCTATCGAAAGTGAACCCGCTGACGTTGGTTACGGCGCCAAATTGCAGTCAGGTCAAGACCCTGGCGAGGACGACGAGCACATAGATGAGCTCCCTGGGACGGTTTCTGACAGTTTGTGTAGAAAATATTTGGTTGTGCAAAGCGACAGTTTCATCAGCTGTCCGGGTGGCTGGTCTCAGACCATCCCGCAGGTGAAGAAGCCGGATGTGGAGGACCTGGGCTGGCGTGATTACAGGTCCGGGTGGCTGGTCTCAGACCATCCCGCAGGTGAAGAAGCCGGATGTGGAGGACCTGGGCTGGCGTGATTACAGTGGTCCGGTGGCTGGTCTACTGCCATCCCGCTAAAAAGCGGATGGACCTGGGCTGGCGTGGATACATGTGGTCTGCGGTTGTGAGGCCGGTTGGACGTACTGCCAAATTCTCTAAATGTTGGAGGCAGCTTTTATGACAACAGCTCTGGTGGACATTTCTGCAGTCAGCATGCCAATTGCACACTCCCTCAAAACTTGAGACATCTGTGGCATTGTGTTGTGTGACAAAACTGCACATTTTAGAGTGGCCTTTTTTTTGTGTGCCCCCAGCACAAAGTGCACCTTCGTAATTATCACGCTGTTTAAATCAGCTTCTTGATATGCCACACCTGTCAGGTGGATGGATTATTTTGGCAAAGGAGAAATGCTCACTAACAGGGATGTAAACGGATTTGTGCAACAACAAAACTAAATGGAGAGAAATAAGCTTTTTTTGTGAGTATGGAACATTTCGGCCATCTTTTATTTCAGCTCATGAAACACTGTATGCTGCCTTTCTTTCTTACTAACTTCCTGTTATTCCACTGTTCAGGACACCTGATGTCTTAGATAGGAGCCTGTTGTTCTGTGGCTCTTACATGCTGAGTTACAGAGCGACTAGAGAGGCTTGACATGCTGAGTTAGAGACTAGAGAGGCTTGACATGCTGAGTTAGAGAGGCTGCTACTGACACCTTCTGAATGACTCCAATTCACCAAGTCTCCCCTGTCGTGCCGAGCCGAGCCGGCGTCTAACCACATGTTATCTTGCTCAGGATGGGGGCACACACACCACTTGAAGATGAGACCTATCGGACAGAAACATATGGTTGCGTACAGTTTTGCCAACACAAATCAAATCAAATCAAATCGTATTTGCGGGTGTGGCTAAATGCTTGTGCTTCTAGTTCCGACAGTGCAGTATCTATTATCTTACAAGTAGTATTGAACCATTACACAACATATACCCAATACACACACATCTATGTAAAGGAATGGATTTAAGGATATATACATATGGACGAGTGATGTCAGAGCGGAACGGACTAAGATACAGTAGTATAGAATACAGTATATACATATGAGATGAATAGAATACAGTATATACATATGAGATGAGTAATACATAGACTAAGATACAGTAGAATAGAATACAGTATATACATATGAGATGAGTAATACATAGACTAAGATACAGTAGAATAGAATACAGTATATACATATGAGATGAGTAATACATAGACTAAGATACAGTAGAATAGAATACAGTATATACATATGAGATGAGTAATGCAGGATATGTAAACATTATTGAAGTTCCGTTTATTAAAGTGGCCAATGATTTCAAGTCAGTGTGTTGGCAGCAGCCTTTCTGTGCTAGTGATGGCTATTTAACGGTCTGATTGAGATAGAAGCTGTTTGGAACTACGCTATCGTTCAAGGTAGAGTCTGATGAGCTGTTTGGAACTACGCTATCGTTCAAGGTGGAGTCTGACGGCCTTGAGCTGTTTGGAACTACACTATCGTTCAAGGTGGAGTCTGACGGCCTTGAGATAGAAGCTGTTTGGAACTACGCTATCGTTCAAGGTAGAGTCTGACGGCCTTGAGCTGTTTGGAACTACGCTATCGTTCAAGGTGGAGTCTGACGGCCTTGAGATAGAAGCTGTTTGGAACTACGCTATCGTTCAAGGTGGAGTCTGATGGCCTTGAGATAGAAGCTGTTTGGAACTACACTATCGTTCCAAGGTGGAGTCTGACGGCCTTGAGCTGTCTGGAACTACGCTATCGTTCCAAGGTGGAGTCTGATGGCCTTGAGATAGAAGCTGTTTGGAACTACGCTATCGTTCAAGGTGGAGTCTGACGGCCTTGAGATAGAAGCTGTTTGGAACTACACTATCGTTCAAGGTGGAGTCTGACGGCCTTGAGATAGAAGCTGTTTGGAACTACTCTATCGTTCAAGGTGGAGTCTGACGGCCTTGAGATAGAAGCTGTTTGGAACTACGCTATCGTTCAAGGTAGAGTCTGACGGCCTTGAGCTGTTTGGAACTACACTATCGTTCAAGGTGGAGTCTGACGGCCTTGAGCTGTTTGGAACTACACTATCGTTCAAGGTGGAGTCTGACGGCCTTGAGATAGAAGCTGTTTGGAACTACGCTATCGTTCAAGGTAGAGTCTGACGGCCTTGAGCTGTTTGGAACTACGCTATCGTTCAAGGTGGAGTCTGACGGCCTTGAGATAGAAGCTGTTTGGAACTACGCTATCGTTCAAGGTGGAGTCTGACGGCCTTGAGATAGAAGCTGTTTGGAACTACGCTATCGTTCAAGGTAGAGTCTGACGGCCTTGAGCTGTTTGGAACTACGCTATCGTTCAAGGTGGAGTCTGACGGCCTTGAGCTGTTTGGAACTACACTATCGTTCAAGGTGGAGTCTGACGGCCTTGAGATAGAAGCTGTTTGGAACTACGCTATCGTTCAAGGTAGAGTCTGACGGCCTTGAGCTGTTTGGAACTACGCTATCGTTCAGGTGGAGTCTGACGGCCTTGAGCTGTTTGGAACTACACTATCGTTCAAGGTGGAGTCTGACGGCCTTGAGATAGAAGCTGTTTGGAACTACGCTATCGTTCAAGGTGGAGTCCGACGGCCTTGAGATAGAAGCTGTTTGGAACTACGCTATCGTTCAAGGTGGAGTCCGATGGCCTTGAGATAGAAGCTGTTTGGAACTACACTATCGTTCCAAGGTGGAGTCTGACGGCCTTGAGATAGAAGCTGTTTGGAACTACACTATCGTTCAAGGTGGAGTTCCTCTGTCCAGCGTCTGGGTTATTTTGCCCATCTAAATCTTTTCTTTTTATTGGCCAGTCTGAGAGATGGCTTTTTTCTTGCAACTCTGCCGAGAAGGCCAGCATCCCGGCGTTACCTCTTCACTGTTGATGTTGAGACTGGTGTTTTGCGGGTACTATTTAATAATGAAGCTGCCAGTTGAGGACTCGTGAGGTGTCTGTTTCTCAAACTAGACACACTAATGTACATGTCCTCTTGATCAGTTGTGCACCGGGGCCTCCCACTCCTCTTTCTGTTCTGGTTAGAGACAGTTTGCACTGTTCTGTGAAGGGAGTAGTACACAGAGTTGTACGAGGTCTTCAGTTTCTTGGCAATTTCTCACATGGAATAACCTTCATGTCTCAGAGCAAGAACAGACTGATGAGTTTCAGAAGAAAATTCTTTGTTTCTGGCTATTTTGAGCCTGTAATCGAACCCACAAATGCTGATGCTCCAGATCCTCGATTAGACTAAATAAGGCCAGTTTTATTGCTTATTTAAGCAGGACAAGAGCTTTCAGCTGTGCTAACATAGGTAGGGTAGTGTGGTGTGACAGGGACATTTATTAGTAATATCAGGTAGGGTGAGGTGACAGGGACCTTTAATTGGCCTATCAGGTAGGGTGAGTTAACGGGGACCTTTAATTGGCCTATCAGGTAGGGTGAGGTGACTGGTACCTTTAATAGGCCTGTCAGGTATGGTGAGGTGACTGGGACCTTTAATTGGCCTATCAGGTAGGGTGATGTGACAGGGACCTTTAATTGGCCTATCAGGTAGGGTGATGTGACAGGGACCTTTAATTGGCCTATCAGGTAGGGTGATGTGACAGGGACCTTTAATTGGCCTATCAGGTAGGGTGAGGTGACAGGGACCTTTAATTGGCCTATCAGGTAGGGTGAGGTGACAGGGACCTTTAATTGGCCTATCAGGTAGGGTGATGTGACAGGGACCTTTAATTGGCCTATCAGGTAGGGTGATGTGACAGGGACCTTTAATTGGCCTATCAGGTAGGGTGAGGTGACAGGGACCTTTAATTGGCCTATCAGGTAGGGTGATGTGACAGGGACCTTTAATTGGCCTATCAGGTAGGGTGAGGTGACAGGGACCTTTAATTGGCCTATCAGGTAGGGTGATGTGACAGGGACCTTTAATTGGCCTATCAGGTAGGGTGATGTGACAGGGACCTTTAATTGGCCTATCAGTTAGGGTGAGGTGACAGGGACCTTTAATTGGCCTATCAGGTAGAGTGATGTGACAGGGACCTTTAATTGGCCTATCAGGCAGGGTGAGGTGACATATATATATAATATACACAACACAGCCTCATACTATGGGAGACTAGATGTAGCTGGAAGAGGAATATACACAACACGGCCTCATACTATAGGAGACTAGATGTAGCTGGAAGTGGAATATACACAACACAGCCTCATACTATAGGAGACTAGATGTAGCTGGTAGAGGAATATACACAACACGGCCCCATACTATGGGAGACTAGATGTAGCTGGAAGTGGAATATACACAACACAGCCTCATACTATAGGATACTAGATGTAGCTGGTAGAGGAATATACACAACACAGCCTCATACTATGGGAGACTAGATGTAGCTGGTAGAGGAATATACACAACACGGCCCCATACTATAGGATACTAGATGTAGCTGGAAGTGGAATATACACAACACAGCCTCAAACTATAGGAGACTAGATGTAGCTGGAAGTGGAATATACACAACACAGCCTCATACTATAGGAGACTAGATGTAGCTGGAAGAGGAATATACACAACACAGCCTCATACTATGGGAGAATAGATGAGGTGAGTCTCCCCCTTGAATGAAAGGATGAATGGAGGGATGGAGGGGGGTGGAGGGAGGGGGAGGGATAGAAGTAGGTAGTGAGGGATGGATGGATGGATGGATGGATGGATGGATGGAGGGAGGGAGGGAGGGAGGTAGGTAGGGAGGGAGGGAGGTAGTGATGGAGGGAGGGAGGGAGGGAGGGGGGGATGGAGGGAGGGGGAGGGATAGAAGTAGGTAGTGAGGGATGGATGGATGGATGGATGGATGGATGGATGGATGGATGGATGGATGGAGGGAGGGAGGTAGGGAGGGAGGGAGGGAGGGATGGAGGGATGGATATCTCCAGTAGATACTTTAGCAGCTGAAATGTGGACACAGATTAGAAATGCTGCTGTTATCTGTTCTCCAGAGCATGTTAGTTCCACATCAAAACACTGATGGAGGGAGAGACTGACTGACTGACTGAGGAGGGAGAGAGGGAGAAAGATAGATGTGAGAGAGGGAGAGAGGTAGAGGGAGAGGGACAGCGATAGAGGGGGAGAGGGAGAGAGAGGTAGAGAGGGAGAGAAGTAGAGGGAGAGAGGAAGAGGGAGAGAGGAAAAGAGAGAGGGACAGCGATAGAGGGGGAGAGGGAGAGACAGGTAGAGAGGAAGAGGGAGAGAGGAAGAGGGAGAGAGGTAGAGGGGAGAGAGAGAGAGGTGGAGGGAGAGAGAGAGGTAGAGGGGAGAGAGAGAGAGGTAGAGGGAGACAGTGAGGTAGAGAGAGAGAGATTGAGAGAGATAGAAAGAGAGAGGGGGAGAGGTAGAAAGGGAGAGAGGTAGAGGGGAGAGAGGTAGAGGGGATTGAGGCATAGGCGAGAGAGGGAGAGAGAGAGAGGTGGAGGGAGAGAGAGAGAGAGGTAGAGAGATAGAGACAGAGGTGGAGAGGGAGAGAGAGAGAGAGAGAGAGATAAAGGGGAGAGGGAGAGAGGTAGAGAGAGAGAGGTAGAGAGAGAGGTAGAGGGGGAGAGGGAGGTAGAGGGAGAGAGAGAGAGAGAGAGAGGTAGAGAGAGAAGGAGAGAAGGAGAGAGGTAGAGAGAGAGAGGTAGAGGGAGAGAGAGAGGTAGAGAGAGAGGAGAGATAGGGGGAGAGGGAGGTAGAGGGAGAGGGTAGAGAGGAGAGATAGGGGGAGAGGGAGGTAGAGGGAGAGAGAGAGAGAGAGAGTGAGAGGTAGAGGGAGAGAGAGAGAGGGAGAGAGAGAGGTAGAGGGAGAGAGAGAGGTAGAGGGAGAGAGAGAGGTAGAGAGAGAGAGAAAGGTAGAGGGAGAGAGAGAGAGGTAGAGGGAGAGAGAGAGGTAGAGAGAGAGAGGTAGAGGTGGAAAGGGAGAGAGGGAACGAGAGGGGAAGAGAGTCCATAGGGGACTGAGACTTGACATCTTAAGTCAACATGTCAACAGACAGAAACACGTTTTACCAGAACCATTTCACCTCCTCTCAGCTTGATCACTCCTATCAGTCAATACCAGGCTGTCTGAAGCAATAAACAGGTTCAGCCAGGGGATACAGAGGCAGATTAAAAACTACAAACACTGTGGATTAAAAACTACAAACACTGTAGATTAAAAACTACAAACACTGTAGATTAAAAACTACAAACACTGTAGATTAAAAACTACAAACACTGTAGATTAAAAACTACAAACACTGTGGATTAAAAACTACAAACACTGTAGATTAAAAACTACAAACACTGTGGATTAAAAACTACAACCACTGTGGAAAAAGGTGACAGTGGACCTTCTCTAATGGTATATAAGGATATAGGACATCCTATATTCCATGAACACCTATAGGGTCAGTCCTGTTAACAGTGGTTCTGGTACCAACACCTATAGGGTCAGTCCTGTTAACAGTGGTTCTGGTACCAACACCTATAGGGTCAGCTCTGTTAACAGTGGTTCTGGTACCAACACCTATAGGGTCAGCCCTGTTAACAGTGGTTCTGGTACCAACACCTATAGGGTCAGCTCTGTTAACAGTGGTTCTGGTACCAACACCTATAGGGTCAGTCCTGTTAACAGTGGTTCTGGTACCAACACCTATAGGGTCAGCTCTGTTAACAGTGGTTCTGGTACCAACACCTATAGGGTCAGCTCTGTTAACAGTGGTTCTGGTACCAACACCTATAGGGTCAGCCCTGTTAACAGTGGTTCTGGTACCAACACCTATAGGGTCAGCTCTGTTAACAGTGGTTCTGGTACCAACACCTATAGGGTCAGTCCTGTTAACAGTAGTTCTGGTACCAACACCTATAGCGTCAGCTCTGTTAACAGTGGTTCTGTGGTTCTGGTACCAACACCTATAGGGTCAGCCCTGTTAACAGTGGTTCTGGAACCAACACCTATAGGGTCAGCTCTGTTAACAGTGGTTCTGTGGTTCTGGTACCAACACCTATAGGGTCAGCCCTGTTAACAGTGGTTCTGGTACCAACACCTATAGGGTCAGCTCTGTTAACAGTGGTTCTGGTACCAACACCTATAGGGTCAGCCCTGTTAACAGTGGTTCTGGTACCAACACCTATAGGGTCAGCCCTGTTAACAGTGGTTCTGGTACCAACACCTATAGGGTCATCTCTGTTAACAGTGGTTCTGGTACCAACACCTATAGGGTCAGCTCTGTTAACAGTGGTTCTGGTACCAACACCTATAGGGTCAGCTCTGTTAACAGTGGTTCTGGTACCAACACCTATAGGGTCAGCCCTGTTAACAGTGGTTCTGGTACCAACACCTATAGGGTCAGCTCTGTTATCAGTGGTTTTGGTACAAACACATATAGGGTCAGCTCTGTTAACAGTGGTTCTGGTACCAACACCTATAGGGTCAGCTCTGTTAACAGTGGTTCTGGTACCAACACCTATAGGGTCAGCCCTGTTAACAGTGGTTCTGGTACCAACACCTATAGGGTCAGCTCTGTTAACAGTGGTTTTGGTACAAACACATATAGGGTCAGCCCTGTTAACAGTGGTTCTGGTACCAACACCTATAGGGTCAGCTCTGTTAACAGTGGTTCTGGTACCAACACCTATAGGGTCAGCTCTGTTAACAGTGGTTCTGGTACCAACACCTATAGGGTCAGCTCTGTTAACATTTACATTTAAGTCATTTAGGGTCAGCCCTGTTAACAGTGGTTCTGGTACCAACACCTATAGGGTCAGCTCTGTTAACAGTGGTTTTGGTACAAACACATATAGGGTCAGCCCTGTTAACAGTGGTTCTGGTACCAACACTTATAGGGTCAGCTCTGTTAACAGTGGTTCTGGTACCAACACCTATAGGGTCATCTCTGTTAACAGTGGTTCTGGTACCAACACCTATAGGGTCAGCTCTGCTAAGAGTGGTTCTGGTACCAACACCTATAGGGTCAGTCCTGTTAACAGTGGTTCTGTGGTTCTGGTACCAACACCTATAGGGTCAGCTCTGTTAACAGTGGTTCTGGTACCAACACCTATAGGGTCAGCTCTGTTAACAGTGGTTCTGGTACCAACACCTATAGGGTCAGCTCTGTTAACAGTGGTTCTGGTACCAACACCTATAGGGTCATCTCTGTTAACAGTGGTTCTGGTACCAACACCTATAGGGTCAGCTCTGTTAACAGCAGTACTGTGGTTCTGGTACCAACACCATGATTTGACAGTTCAGTCCCCTGAAGTTGACACAATCACTCATTATCCAGCCTGACTTTGTTCCTCAGTGTCTGGCAGAGACAGGGGTAATGAGTGCACTGAGAGACTGGAAGTCAGTGTTTTAATAAACAAACAAACAAACACACAAACACACACAAACACACCGACATGAAAACAGAGTCTATCCCACCTGAGGAAAGAACCAAGGGGAGGGACAGATGTAGGGAAGATAATCAAGGAGGTGGAGTCCAGGTGAGTGTCAGGAGGAAAGAACCAAGGGGAGGGACAGATATAGGGAAGTTAATCAAGGAGGTGGAGTCCAGGTGAGTGTCAGGAGGAAAGAACCAAGGGGAGGGACAGATATAGGGAAGTTAATCAAGGAGGTGGAGTCCAGGTGAGTGACAGGAGGAAAGAACCAAGGGGAGGGACAGATATAGGGAAGTTAATCAAGGAGGTGGAGTCCAGGTGAGTGACAGGAGGAAAGAACCAAGGGGAGGGACAGATATAGGGAAGTTAATCAAGGAGGTGATGGAGTCCAGGTGAGTGTCAGGAGGAAAGAACCAAGGGGAGGGACAGATATAGGGAAGTTAATCAAGGAGGTGGAGTCCAGGTGAGTGACAGGAGGAAAGAACCAAGGGGAGGGACAGATATAGGGAAGTTAATCAAGGAGGTGATGGAGTCCAGGTGAGTGTCAGGAGGAAAGAACCAAGGGGAGGGACAGATATAGGGAAGTTAATCAAGGAGGTGGAGTCCAGGTGAGTGACAGGAGGAAAGAACCAAGGGGAGGGACAGATATAGGGAAGTTAATCAAGGAGGTGATGGAGTCCAGGTGAGTGTCAGGAGGAAAGAACCAAGGGGAGGGACAGATATAGGGAAGTTAATCAAGGAGGTGGAGTCCAGGTGAGTGTCAGGAGGAAAGAACCAAGGGGAGGGACAGATATAGGAAGTTTTCAAGGAGGTGGAGTCCAGGTGAGTGTCAGGAGGAAAGAACCAAGGGGAGGGACAGATATAGGGAAGTTTTTCAAGGAGGTGGAGTCCAGGTGAGTGTCAGGAGGAAAGAACCAAGGGGAGGGACAGATATAGGGAAGTTAATCAAGGAGGTGATGGAGTCCAGGTGAGTGTTAGGAGGAAAGAACCAAGGGGAGGGACAGATATAGGGAAGTTTTCAAGGAGGTGGAGTCCAGGTGAGTGTCAGGAGGAAAGAACCAAGGGGAGGGACAGATATAGGGGAAGTTAATCAAGGAGGTGGAGTCCAGGTGAGTGTCAGGAGGAAAGAACCAAGGGGAGGGACAGATATAGGGAAGTTAATCAAGGAGGTGATGGAGTCCAGGTGAGTGTCAGGAGGAAAGAACCAAGGGGAGGGACAGATATAGGGAAGTTAATCAAGGAGGTGGAGTCCAGGTGAGTGTCAGGAGGAAAGAACCAAGGGGAGGGACAGATATAGGGAAGTTTTTCAAGGAGGTGGAGTCCAGGTGAGTGTCAGGAGGAAAGAACCAAGGGGAGGGACAGATATAGGGAAGTTTTTCAAGGAGGTGGAGTCCAGGTGAGTGTCAGGAGGAAAGAACCAAGGGGAGGGACAGATATAGGGAAGTTAATCAAGGAGGTGATGGAGTCCATGTGAGTGTCAGGAGGAAAGAACCAAGGGGAGGGACAGATATAGGGAAGTTAATCAAGGAGGTGGAGTCCAGGTGAATGTCATGAGGAAAGAGCCAAGGGGAGGGACAGATATAGGGAAGTTAATCAAGGAGGTGATGGAGTCCAGGTGAGTGTCAGGAGGAAAGAACCAAGGGGAGGGACAGATATAGGGAAGTTATTCAAGGAGGTGGAGTCCAGGTGAGTGTCAGGAGGAAAGAACCAAGGGGAGGGACAGATATAGGGAAGTTAATCAAGGAGGTGGAGTCCAGGTGAGTGTCATGAGGAAAGAACCAAGGGGAGGGACAGGTGAGTGTCATGAGGAAAGAGCCAAGGGGAGGGACAGATATAGGGAAGTTAATCAAGGAGGTGATGGAGTCCAGGTGAGTGTCAGGAGGAAAGAACCAAGGGGAGGGACAGATATAGGGAAGTTAATCAAGGAGGTGATGGAGTCCAGGTGAGTGTCAGGAGGAAAGAACCAAGGGGAGGGACAGATATAGGGAAGTTAATCAAGGAGGTGGAGTCCAGGTGAGTGTCAGGAGGAAAGAACCAAGGGGAGGGACAGATATAGGAAGTTTTCAAGGAGGTGGAGTCCAGGTGAGTGTCAGGAGGAAAGAACCAAGGGGAGGGACAGATATAGGGAAGTTTTTCAAGGAGGTGGAGTCCAGGTGAGTGTCAGGAGGAAAGAACCAAGGGGAGGGACAGATATAGGGAAGTTAATCAAGGAGGTGATGGAGTCCAGGTGAGTGTTAGGAAAGGAAAGAACCAAGGGGAGGGACAGATATAGGGAAGTTTTCAAGGAGGTGGAGTCCAGGTGAGTGTCATGAGGAAAGAACCAAGGGGAGGGACAGATATAGGAAGTTAATCAAGGAGGTGGAGTCCAGGTGAGTGTCAGGAGGAAAGAACCAAGGGGAGGGACAGATATAGGGAAGTTAATCAAGGAGGTGATGGAGTCCAGGTGAGTGTCAGGAGGAAAGAACCAAGGGGAGGGACAGATATAGGGAAGTTAATCAAGGAGGTGGAGTCCAGGTGAGTGTCAGGAGGAAAGAACCAAGGGGAGGGACAGATATAGGGAAGTTTTTCAAGGAGGTGGAGTCCAGGTGAGTGTCAGGAGGAAAGAACCAAGGGGAGGGACAGATATAGGGATGTTTTTCAAGGAGGTGGAGTCCAGGTGAGTGTCAGGAGGAAAGAACCAAGGGGAGGGACAGATATAGGGAAGTTAATCAAGGAGGTGATGGAGTCCAGGTGAGTGTCAGGAGGAAAGAACCAAGGGGAGGGACAGATATAGGGAAGTTAATCAAGGAGGTGATGGAGGCCAGGTGAGTGTCAGGACGAAAGAACCAAGGGGAGGGACAGATATAGGGAAGTTAATCAAGGAGGTGATGGAGTCCAGGTGAGTGTCAGGAGGAAAGAACCAAGGGGAGGGACAGATTTAGGGAAGTTAATCAAGGAGGTGGAGTCCAGGTGAGTGTCAGGAGGAAAGAACCAAGGGGAGGGACAGATATAGGGAAGTTAATCAAGGAGGTGGAGTCCAGGTGAGTGACAGGAGGAAAGAACCAAGGGGAGGGACAGATTTAGGAAAGTTAATCAAGGAGGTGATGGAGTCCAGGTGAGTGTTAGGAGGAAAGAACCAAGGGGAGGGACAGATATAGGGAAGTTTTTCAAGGAGGTGGAGTCCAGGTGAGTGTCAGGAGGAAAGAACCAAGGGGAGGGACAGATATAGGGAAGTTAATCAAGGAGGTGATGGAGTCCAGGTGAGTGTCAGGAGGAAAGAACCAAGGGGAGGGACAGATATAGGGAAGTTAATCAAGGAGGTGGAGTCCAGGTGAGTGTCAGGAGGAGAGAACCAAGGGGAGGGACAGATATAGGGAAGTTTTTCAAGGAGGTGGAGTCCAGGTGAGTGTCAGGAGGAAAGAACCAAGGGGAGGGACAGATATAGGGAAGTTTTTCAAGGAGGTGGAGTCCAGGTGAGTGTCAGGAGGAAAGAACCAAGGGGAGGGACAGATATAGGGAAGTTAATCAAGGAGGTGATGGAGTCCAGGTGAGTGTCAGGAGGAAAGAACCAAGGGGAGGGACAGATATAGGGAAGTTTTTCAAGGAGGTGGAGTCCAGGTGAGTGTCAGGAGGAAAGAACCAAGGGGAGGGACAGATATAGGGAAGTTAATCAAGGAGGTGATGGAGTCCATGTGAGTGTCAGGAGGAAAGAACCAAGGGGAGGGACAGATATAGGGAAGTTAATCAAGGAGGTGGAGTCCAGGTGAGTGTCATGAGGAAAGAGCCAAGGGGAGGGACAGATATAGGGAAGTTAATCAAGGAGGTGATGGAGTCCAGGTGAGTGTCAGGAGGAAAGAACCAAGGGGAGGGACAGATATAGGGAAGTTAATCAAGGAGGTGGAGTCCAGGTGAGTGTCAGGAGGAAAGAACCAAGGGGAGGGACAGATATAGGGAAGTTAATCAAGGAGGTGATGGAGTCCAGGTGAGTGTCAGGAGGAAAGAACCAAGGGGAGGGACAGATATAGGGAAGTTAATCAAGGAGGTGATGGAGTCCATGTGAGTGTCAGGAGGAAAGAACCAAGGGGAGGGACAGATATAGGGAAGTTAATCAAGGAGGTGGAGTCCAGGTGAGTGTCATGAGGAAAGAGCCAAGGGGAGGGACAGATATAGGGAAGTTAATCAAGGAGGTGATGGAGTCCAGGTGAGTGTCAGGAGGAAAGAACCAAGGGGAGGGACAGATATAGGGAAGTTAATCAAGGAGGTGGAGTCCAGGTGAGTGTCAGGAGGAAAGAACCAAGGGGTGGGACAGATATAGGGAAGTTTTTCGAGGAGGTGGAGTCCAGGTGAGTGTCAGGAGGAAAGAACCAAGGGGAGGGACAGATATAGGGAAGTTTTCAAGGAGGTGGAGTCCAGGTGAGTGTCAGGAGGAAAGAACCAAGGGGAGGGACAGATATAGGGAAGTTAATCAAGGAGGTGATGGAGTCCAGGTGAGTGTCAGGAGGAAAGAACCAAGGGGAGGGACAGATATAGGGAAGTTAATCAAGGAGGTGATGGAGGCCAGGTGAGTGTCAGGACGAAAGAACCAAGGGGAGGGACAGATATAGGGAAGTTAATCAAGGAGGTGATGGAGTCCAGGTGAGTGTCAGGAGGAAAGAACCAAGGGGAGGGACAGATATAGGGAAGTTAATCAAGGAGGTGGAGTCCAGGTGAGTGTCAGGAGGAAAGAACCAAGGGGAGGGACAGATATAGGGAAGTTTTTCAAGGAGGTGGAGTCCAGGTGAGTGTCAGGAGGAAAGAACCAAGGGGAGGGACAGATATAGGGAAGTTAATCAAGGAGGTGATGGAGTCCAGGTGAGTGTTAGGAGGAAAGAACCAAGGGGAGGGACAGATATAGGGAAGTTTTTCAAGGAGGTGGAGTCCAGGTGAGTGTCATGAGGAAAGAACCAAGGGGAGGGACAGATATAGGGAAGTTAATCAAGGAGGTGGAGTCCAGGTGAGTGTCAGGAGGCGCAGGTGAGCGAGACGATGGTGACAGGTGTGCAGGATAATCAGCAGCCTGATGACCTAGAGGTCAGAGAGGGGGTATACTTGACAACAGGTCATCCTTTAAGGTGGAAAATGATTGGCTAGTGATTTGATTTGTTTTGTTCAGTAATGTTTGAAAAACTAGGTTGCCTCCCAAATTTCCCACTGTTCCCTCTATAGTGTACTGCTTCTGTCCAGGACCCATAGTGTTCTGTCCAGGACCCATAGTGTTCTGTCCAGGGCCCATAGTGTTCTGTCCAGGACCCATAGTGTTCTGTCCAGGACCCATAGTGTTCTGTCCAGGGCCCATAGTGTTCTGTCCAGGGCCCATAGTGTTCTGTCCAGGACCCATAGTGTTCTGTCCAGGGCCCATAGTGTTCTGTCCAGGACCCAGAGTGTTCTGTCCAGGGCCCATAGTGTTCTGTCCAGGACCCATAGTGTTCTGTCCAGGGCCCATAGTGTTCTGTCCAGGACCCATAGTGTGCTGCTTCTGTCCAGGACCCATAGTGTGCTGCTTCTGTCCAGGACCCATAGTGTTCTGTCCAGGACCCATAGTGTTCTGTCCAGGACCCATAGTGTTCTGTCCAGGACCCATAGTGTTCTGTCCAGGACCCATAGTGTTCTGTCCAGGACCCATAGTGTACTGCTTCTGTCCAGGGCCCATAGTGTTCTGTCCAGGGCCCATAGTGTTCTGTCCAGGACCCATAGTGTTCTGTCCAGGGCCCATTGTGTTCTGTCCAGGGCCCATAGTGTTCTGTCCAGGGCCCATAGTGTTCTGTCCAGGACCCATAGTGTTCTGTCCAGGACCCATAGTGTTCTGTCCAGGGCCCATAGTGTTCTGTCCAGGGCCCATAGTGTTCTGTCCAGGACACATAGTGTTCTGTCCAGGACACATAGTGTTCTGTCCAGGGCCCATAGTGTTCTATCCAGGTGTCCTTCCTCTAGCATCAACCATCTATTACTGATGTCCTTCCTCTACCCTCAACCTCTCCCATCTAGTACTGATGTCCTTCCTCTACCCTCAATCTCTCCCATCTATTACTGATGTCCTTCCTCTACCCTCAACCATCTATTACTGATGTCCTTCCTCTACCCTCAACCATCTATTACTGATGTCCTTCCTCTACCCTCAACCATCTATTACTGATGTCCTTCCTCTACCATCTATTACTGATGTCCTTCCTCTACCCTCAACCATCTATTACTGATGTCCTTCCTCTACCCTCAACCATCTATTACTGATGTCCTTCCTCTACCCTCAACCATCTATTACTGATGTCCTTCCTCTACCCTCAACCATCTATTACTGATGTCCTTCCTCTACCCTCAACCTCTCCCATCTATTACTGATGTCCTTCCTCTACCCTCAACCATCTATTACTGATGTCCTTCCTCTACCCTCAACCATCTATTACTGATGCCCTTCCTCTACCCTCAACCATCTATTACTGATGTCCTTCCTCTACCCTCAACCATCTATTTCTGATGTCCTTCCTCTACCCTCAACCATCTATTTCTGATGTCCTTCCTCTACCCTCAACCATCTATTACTGATGTCCTTCCTCTACCCTCAACCATCTATTACTGATGTCCTTCCTCTACCCTCAACCATCTATTACTGATGTCCTTCCTCTACCCTCAACCATCTATTACTGATGTCCTTCCTCTACCCTCAACCATCTATTACTGATGTCCTTCCTCTACCCTCAACCTCTCCCATCTAGTACTGATGTCCTTCATCTACCCTCAACCATCTATTACTGATGTCCTTCATCTACCGTCTCCCATCTATTACTGATGTCCTTCCTCTACCCTCAACCTCTCCCATCTATTACTGATGTCCTTCCTCTACCCTCTCCCATCTATTACTGATGTCCTTCCTCTACCCTTAACCATCTATTACTGATGTCCTTCCTCTACCCTCAACCATCTACTACTGATGTCCGTCCTCTACCCTCAACCATCTATTACTGATGTTTTTCCTCTACCCTCAACCTCTCACATCTATTACTGATGTCCTTCCTCTACCATCTATTACTGATGTCCTTCCTCTACCCTCAACCATCTATTTCTGATGTCCTTCCTGTACCCTCAACCATCTATTACTGATGTCCTTCCTCTACCCTCAACCATCTATTACTGATGTCCTTCCTCTACCCTCAACCATCTATTTCTGATGTCCTTCCTCTACCCTCAACCATCTATTACTGATGTCCTTCCTCTACCCTCAACCATATATTACTGATGTCCTTCCTCTACCCTCAATCTCTCCCATCTATAACTGATGTCCTTCCTCTACCCTCAATCTCTCCCATCTATTACTGATGTCCTTCCTCTACCCTCAACCATCTATTACTGATGTCCTTCCTCTACCCTCAACCATCTATTACTGATGTCCTTCCTCTACCCTCAACCTCTCCCATCTATTACTGATGTCCTTCCTCTACCCTCAACCATCTATTACTGATGTCCTTCCTCTACCCTCAACCATCTATTACTGATGTCCTTCCTCTACCCTCAACCATCTATTACTGATGTCCTTCCTCTACCCTCAACCATCTATTACTGATGTCCTTCCTCTACCCTCAACCATCTATTACAGATGTCCTTCCTCTACCCTTAACCATCTATTACTGATGTCCTTCCTCTACCATCTATTACTGATGTCCTTCCTCTACCCTCAACCATCTATTACTGATGTCCTTCCTCTACCCTCAACCTCTCCCATCTATTACTGATGTCCTTCCTCTACCCTCAACCATCTATTACTGATGTCCTTCCTCTACCCTCAACCATCTATTACTGATGTCCTTCCTCTACCCTCAACCATCTATTACTGATGTCCTTCCTCTACCCTCAACCATCTATTACTGATGTCCTTCCTCTACCCTCAACCATCGATTACTGATGTCCTTCCTCTACCCTCAACCTCTCCCATCTATTACTAATGTCCTTCCTCTACCCTCAACCATCTATTACTGATGTCCTTCCTCTACCCTCAACCATCTATTACAGATGTCCTTCCTCTACCCTTAACCATCTATTACTGATGTCCTTCCTCTACCATCTATTACTGATGTCCTTCCTCTACCCTCAACCATCTATTACTGATGTCCTTCCTCTACCCTCAACCTCTCCCATCTATTACTGATGTCCTTCCTCTACCCTCAACCATCTATTACTGATGTCCTTCCTCTACCCTCAACCATCTATTACTGATGTCCTTCCTCTACCCTCAACCATCTATTACTGATGTCCTTCCTCTACCCTCAACCATCTATTACTGATGTCCTTCCTCTACCCTCAACCTCTCCCATCTATTACTGATGTCCTTCCTCTACCCTCAACCATCTATTACTGATGTCCTTCCTCTACCCTCAACCATCTATTACTGATGTCCTTCCTCTACCCTCAACCATCTATTACTGATGTCATTCCTCTACCCTCAACCTCTCCCATCCAGTTCTGATGTCCTTCCTCTACCCTCAACCTCTCCCATCTATTACTTATGTCCTTCCTCTACCCTCAACCTCTCCCATCTATTACTGATGTCCTTCCTCTACCCTCAACCTCTCCCATCTAGTACTGATGTCCTTCCTCTACCCTCAACCTCTCCCATCTATTACTGATGTCCTTCCTCTACCCTCTCCCATCTATTACTGATGTCCTTCCTCTACCCTCAACCTCTCCCATCTATTACTGATGTCCTTCCTCTACCCTCAACCATCTATTACTGATGTCCTTCCTCTACCCTCAACCATCTATTACTGATGTCCGTCCTCTACCCTCAACCATCTATTACTGATGTTTTTCCTCTACCCTCAACCATCTATTACTGATGTCCTTCCTCTACCCTTAACCATCTATTACTGATGTCCTTCCTCTACCCTCAACCATCTACTACTGATGTCCGTCCTCTACCCTCAACCATCTATTACTGATGTTTTTCCTCTACCCTCAACCTCTCACATCTATTACTGATGTCCTTCCTCTACCATCTATTACTGATGTCCTTCCTCTACCGTCAACCATCTATTACTGATGTCCTTCCTCTACCCTCAACCATCTATTACTGATGTCCTTCCTCTACCCTCAACCTCTCCCATCTATTACTGATGTCCTTCCTCTACCATCTATTACTGATGTCCTTCCTCTACCCTCAACCATCTATAACTGATGTCCTTCCTCTACCCTCAACCATCTATTACTGATGTCCTTCCTCTACCCTCAACCTCTCCCATCTATTACTGATGTCCTTCCTCTACCATCTATTACTGGTGTCCTTCCTCTACCCTCAACCATCTATTACTGATGTCCTTCCTCTACCCTAAACCATCTTTTACTGATGTCCTTCCTCTACCCTCAACCATCTATTACTGATGTCCTTCCTCTACCCTCAACCATCTATTACTGGTGTCCTTCCTCTACCCTCAACCATCTATTACTGATGTCCTTCCTCTACCCTCAACCATCTATTACTGATGTCCTTCCTCTACCCTCAACCATCTATTACTGATGTCCTTCCTCTACCCTCAACCATCTATTTCTGATGTCCTTCCTCTACCCTCAACCTCTCCCATCTATTACTGATGTCCTTCCTCTACCCTCAACCATCTATTACTGATGTCCTTCCTCTACCCTCAACCTCTCCCATCTATTACTGATGTCCTTCCTCTACCCTCAACCATCTATTACTGATGTCCTTCCTCTACCCTCAACCATCTATTACTGATGTCCTTCCTCTACCCTCAACCATCTATTACTGATGTCCTTCCTCTACCCTCAACCTCTCCCATCTATTACTGATGTCCTTCCTCTACCCTCTCCCATCTATTACTGATGTCCTTCCTCTACCCTTAACCATCTATTACTGATGTCCTTCCTCTACCCTCAACCATCTACTACTGATGTCCGTCCTCTACCCTCAACCATCTATTACTGATGTTTTTCCTCTACCCTCAACCTCTCACATCTATTACTGATGTCCTTCCTCTACCATCTATTAGTGATGTCCTTCCTCTACCCTCAACCATCTACTACTGATGTCCGTCCTCTACCATCAACCATCTATTACTGATGTCCTTCCTCTACCCTCAACATCTCCCATCTATTACTGATGTCCTTCCTCTACCCTCAACCCCTCCCATCTATTACTGATGTCCTTCCTCTACCCTCAACCTCTCCCATCTATTACTGATGTCCTTCCTCTACCCTCAACCCCTCCCATCTATTACTGATGTCCTTCCTCTACCCTCAACCTCTCACATCTATTACTGATGTCCTTCCTCTCCCATCTATTACTGATGTCCTTCCTCTACCCTCAACCATCTATTACTGATGTCCTTCCTCTACCCTCTCCCATCTATTACTGATGTCCTTCCTCTACCCTCAACCATCTATTACTGATGTCCTTCCTCTACCCTCAACCATCTATTACTGATGTCCTTCCTCTACCCTCAACCTCTCCCATCTATTACTGATGTCCTTCCTCTACCCTCAACCATCTATTACTGATGTCCTTCCTCTACCCTCAACCATCTATTACTGATGTCCTTCCTCTACCCTCAACCTCAAGCATCTATTTCTGATGTCCTTCCTCTACCATATATTACTGATGTCCTTCCTCTACCCTCAACCATCCATTACTGATGTCCTTCCTCTACCCTCAACCATCTATTACTGATGTCCTTCCTCTACCCTAAACCATCTATTACTGATGTCCTTCCTCTACCCTCAACCATATATTACTGATGTCCTTCCTCTACCCTCAACCATCTATTACTGATGTCCTTCCTCTACCCTCAACCTCTCCCATCTATTACTGATGTCCTTCCTCTACCCTCAACCTCTCCCATCTATTACTGATGTCCTTCCTCTACCCTCAACCTCTCCCATCTATTACTGATGTTCTTCCTCTACCCTCAACCATCTATTACTGATGTCCTTCCTCTACCCTCAAACCATCTATTACTGGTGTCCTTCCTCTACCCTCAACCATCTATTACTGATGTCCTTCCTCTACTCTCAACCTCTCCCATCTATTACTGATGTCCTTCCTCTACCCTCAACCATCTATTACTGATGTCCTTCCTCTACCCTCAACCATCTATTACTGATGTCCTTCCTCTACCCTAAACCATCTATTACTGATGTCCTTCCTCTACCCTCAACCATCTATTACTGATGTCCTTCCTCTACCCTCAACCATCTATTACTGATGTTCTTCCTCTACCCTCAACCTCTCCCATCTATTACTGATGTCCTTCCTCTACCCTCAACCTCTCCCATCTATTACTGATGTCCTTCCTCTACCCTAAACCTCTCCCATCTATTACTGATGTCCTTCCTCTACCCTCAACCTCTCCCATCTATTACTGATGTCCTTCCTCTACCCTCAACCATCTATTACTGATGTCCTTCCTCTACCCTCAACCATCTATTACTGATGTCCTTCCTCTACCCTCAACCATCTATTACTGATGTCCTTCCTCTACCCTCAACCATCTATTACTGATGTCCTTCCTCTACCCTCAACCATCTATTACTGATGTCCTTCCTCTACCCTCAACCATCTATTACTGATGTCCTTCCTCTACCCTCAACCATCTATTACTGATGTCCTTCCTCTCCCATCTACTACTGATGTCCTTCCTCTACCCTCAACCATCTATTACTGATGTCCTTCCTCTACCCTCAACCATCTATTACTGATGTCCTTCCTCTACCCTCAACCATCTATTACTGATGTCCTTCCTCTCCCATCTACTACTGATGTCCTTCCTCTACCCTCAACCATCTATTTCTGATGTCCTTTCGGTTTCTTTTCTTTTTGCCATATCGTTCAAATTGTGGATATTTGTTATGATGCTGTTTAATCTTCCAAGCTTCAGGTCATTCGCTCTCGTCTCATTAATCTTCTATTAGGCTGAGTCCCCAATGGCACCCTATTCCCTATTGTAGTGCTATGGGCCCTTTTGAACATGAGTGCTCCATATAGGGAACAAGTGGCATTTTGGCAAACTACTTACAGCACAGAAGATAATATACTAGAACAGACTGATATAGTGATGTCTCCTGTATCTGTAATAATATAGGCATTAGGAATACTGCTGTGCCTTCTGGCTCTCGCATCTAACACACACCTTCAGGACACAGACTGATATAGTGATGTCTCCTGTATCTGTAATAATATAGGCATTAGGAATACTGCTGTGCCTTCTGGCTCTCGCATCTAACACACACCTTCAGGACACAGACTGATATAGTGATGTTTCCTGTAATACTGCTGTGCCTTCTGGCTCTCGCATCTAACACACACCTTCAGGACACAGACTGATATAGTGATGTTTCCTGTAATACTGCTGTGCCTTCTGGCTCTCCCATCTAACACTCACCTTCAGGACACGACCCTGCCTCACACAGGAAGCGGCGCAGGTCCTAATCCAGGCACTTGTCATCTCCCGTCTGGATTACTGCAACTCGCTGTTGGCTGGGCTCCCTGCCTGTGCCATTAAACCCCTACAACTCATCCAGAACGCCGCAGCCCGTCTGGTGTTCAACCTTCCCAAGTTCTCTCACGTCACCCCGCTCCTCCGCTCTCTCCACTGGCTTCCAGTTGAAGCTCGCATCCGCTACAAGACCATGGTGCTTGCCTACGGAGCTGTGAGGGGAACGGCACCTCAGTACCTCCAGGCTCTGATCAGGCCCTACACCCAAACAAGGGCACTGCGTTCATCCACCTCTGGCCTGCTCGCCTCCCTACCACTGAGGAAGTACAGTTCCCGCTCAGCCCAGTCAAAACTGTTCGCTGCTCTGGCCCCCCAATGGTGGAACAAACTCCCTCACGACGCCAGGACAGCGGAGTCAATCACCACCTTCCGGAGACACCTGAAACCCCACCTCTTTAAGGAATACCTAGGATAGGATAAAGTAATCCTTCTCACCCCCTTAAAAGATTTAGATGCACTATTGTAAAGTGGCTGCTCCACTGTATGTCATAAGGTGAATGCACCAATTTGTAAGTCGCTCTGGATAAGAGCGTCTGCTAAATGACTTAAATGTAAAATGTAAAGGACACAGACTGATATAGTGATGTCTCCTGTAATACTGCTGTGCCTTCTGGCTCTCCCATCTAACACACACCTTCAGGACACAGACTGATATAGTGATGTCTCCTGTAATACTGCTGTGCCTTCTGGCTCTCCGTCTAACACTCACCTTCAGGACACAGACTGGGGTTCAGGCCTTTCAGCCTTTCCTATTCCCTGTGGACGAGCATCTTCAAATGGGATGGACATTTCTACTCCTCAACTCCACCTGTAAGCACTACTAATTGATGATTTGTTGTCAGTTCTACCTGTGGCTGGTTGGGATGGTCATTGTGTCCTCTCCACCCCTTCCTTCCATCCCTCCCTCCCTCCCTCCATCCCTCCCTCTCATCTTCTCCTCTCCTCCATTCCCTGGCCCCCAGAGATAAAGAGTCTCTGGCCCCCAGAGATGAAGAGTCTCTGCCCCCCTCGAGTTGAACTGATAAAGGGTCTCTGGCCCCCAGAGATAAAGGGTCTCTAGCCCCCCAGAGATAGAGGTCTCTGCCCCCCAGAGATAAAGGGTCTCTGGCCCCCAGAGATAAAGGGTCTATGGCCCCCAGAGATAAAGGGTCTGTGCCCCCCCAGAGATAAAGGGTCTATGGCCCCCAGAGATAAAGGGTCTCTAGCCTCCCCAGAGATAAAGGGTCTATGGCCCCCAGAGATAAAGGGTCTGTGGCCCCCAGAGATAAAGGGTCTATGGCCCCCAGAGATGAACTGATAAAGGGTCTTTGGCCCCCATAGATAAAGGGTCTGTGCCCCCCATAGATAAAGGGTCTGTGGCCCCCAGAGATGAACTGATAAAGGGTCTGTGGCCCCCAGAGATAAAGGGTCTGTGGCCCCCAGAGATGAACTGATAAAGGGTCTTTGGCCCCCAGAGATAAAGGGTCTGTGCCCCCCATGGATAAAGGGTCTGTGCCCCCATAGATAAAGGGTCTGTGCCCCCATAGATAAAGGGTCTGTGCCCCCCATAGATAAAGGGTCTGTGCCCCCATAGATAAAGGGTCTGTGCCCCCCATAGATAAAGGGTCTGTGCCCCCCATAGATAAAGGGTCTGTGCCCCCCCATAGATAAAGGGTCTGTGCCCCCAGAGATAAAGGGTCTGTGGTCCCCCAGAGATGAACTGATAAAGGGTCTTTGGCCCCCCATAGATAAAGGGTCTGTGCCCCCATAGATAAAGGGTCTGTGGCCCCCAGAGATGAACTGATAAAGGGTCTGTGGCCCCCAGAGATAAAGGGTCTGTGGCCCCCAGAGATGAACTGATAAAGGGTCTTTGGCCCCCATAGATAAAGGGTCTGTGCCCCCATAGATAAAGGGTCTGTGCCCCCATGGATAAAGGGTCTGTGCCCCCCATGGATAAAGGGTCTGTGCCCCCCATAGATAAAGGGTCTGTGCCCCCCATAGATAAAGGGTCTGTGCCCCCCATAGATAAAGGGTCTATGCCCCCATAGATAAAGGGTCTGTGCCCCCATAGATAAAGGGTCTGTGGCCCCCATAGATAAAGGGTCTGTGGCCCCCATAGATAAAGGGTCTGTGCCCCCAGAGATAAAGGGTCTTTGCCCCCATAGATAAAGGGTCTGTGCCCCCCATAGATAAAGGGTCTGTGCCCCCATAGATAAAGGGTCTGTGCCCCCATAGATAAAGGGTCTGTGCCCCCATAGATAAAGGGTCTGTGCCCCCCATAGATAAAGGGTCTGTGCCCCCCACCCCCAGCTGAGCTGAGCCACTCACTGGCATGGCAAGAATGTTCTGGTCTCCACGCATCAATAAATAATCATTTATTAGGACAAAATCATGCAGCTCCATGTATATCTGATCTTCCTTGTACAGCAGGTCACACACAGGAACTCACAACTCTACACGGTACAGTATTATGGTGACAGGTTATCCGTCAATGGTATTTACCGTGAGCTCGGTATTCAACGTTCATTACACGAGTCAAATATCGGGACCCACTTATTAAGTGTAAGCAGCTGTCCGTGATCTGTTATTGCAATGGTCTCACATTATTCTGTATAACAAGTAAGAAAGAGATATATATTTATAGTTGTAAATGACATGGGAATGAAAGTAGGCGATGGTTTGATGAATGAGCGCCATTTTTAAAACCCATTATTGTTATAATAGAACAGAAAGAATATCTCACGGCTGGTGTACATACTGTAGTCTTCTCCACGTTAACAGCCGCTAGTGGTTACGAACTAGGCCAAACCACTTCACTTTATTTAAGTACTTATTCACTTTATTTACAAATAACTTTATTGGCATATTGATGTGAAACAAAAATGGAGCAGGCTTATATGTTGTTATTGTCACTTAACATAAATATATTCCATGAGTCCCTGAATGAGTATTGCTTCAGCTTCAATCAGAATGAGTCTGTTTCCCAAATGTAACACTAAGCCCTATATAGTGCACTCCTTTTGGCCCAAAGCACTATGGGCCGTTACCTGATTAACAAAACACAGGTGAGGATGAAAGAAGCAGATGACCCGATATTATTTCATCAGTATTCTGGGCCGATGGTCTGTAATTTACTCTGTAGCCCACAACACATAAATACTATAGAGTATTCTGGGCCGATGGTCTGTAATTTACTCTGAAGCCCACAACACATAAATACTATAGAGTATTCTGGGCCGATGGTCTGTAATTTACTCTGAAGCCCACAACACATAAATACTATAGAGTATTCTGGGCTGATGGTCTGTAATTTACTCTGAAGCCCACAACACATAAATACTATAGAGTATTCTGGGCCGATGGTCTGTAATTTACACCAAAGCCCACAACACATAAATACTATAGAGTATTCTGGGCCGATGGTCTGTAATTTACACCAAAGCCCACAACACATAAATACTATAGAGTATTCTGGGCCGATGGTCTGTAATTTACACCAAAGCCCACAACACATAAATACTATAGAGTATTCTGGGCTGATGGTCTGTAATTTACACCAAAGCCCACAACACATAAATACTATAGAGTATTCTGGGCAGATGGTCTGTAATTTACTCTGAAGCCCACAATACATAAATACTATAGAGTATTCTGGGCCGATGGTCTGTAATTTACTCTGAAGCCCACAACACATAAATACTATAGAGTATTCTGGGCTGATGGTCTGTAATTTACTCTGTAGCCCACAACACATAAATACTATAGAGTATTCTGGGCTGATGGTCTGTAATTTACACCAAAGCCCACAACACATAAATACTATAGAGTATTCTGGGCCGATGGTCTGTAATTTACTCTGTAGCCCACAATACATAAATACTATAGAGTATTCTGGGCCGATGGTCTGTAATTTACTCTGAAGCCCACAACACATAAATACTATAGAGTATTCTGGGCCGATGGTCTGTAATTTACTCTGAAGCCCACAACACATAAATACTATAGAGTATTCTGGGCCGATGGTCTGTAATTTACTCTGTAGCCCACAACACATAAATACTATAGAGTATTCTGGGCCGATGGTCTGTAATTTACTCTGAAGCCCACAACACATAAATACTATAGAGTATTCTGGACCGATGGTCTGTAATTTACTCTGTAGCCCACAACACATAAATACTATAGAGTATTCTGGGCTGATGGTCTGTAATTTACTCTGAAGCCCACAACACATAAATACTACAGAGTATTCTGGGCCGATGGTCTGTAATTTACTCTTAAGCCCACAACACATAAATACTATAGAGTATTCTGGGCCGATGGTCTGTAATTTACACCAAAGCCCACAACACATAAATACTATAGAGTATTCTGGGCTGATGGTCTGTAATTTACTCTGTAGCCCACAACACATAAATACTATAGAGTATTCTGGGCCGATGGTCTGTAATTTACTCTGTAGCCCACAACACATAAATACTATAGAGTATTCTGGGCTGATGGTCTGTAATTTACACCAAAGCCCACAACACATAAATACTATAGAGTATTCTGGGCTGATGGTCTGTAATTTACACCAAAGCCCACAACACATAAATACTATAGAGTATTCTGGGCTGATGGTCTGTAATTTACACCAAAGCCCACAACACATAAATACTATAGAGTATTCTGGGCCGATGGTCTGTAATTTACTCTGTAGCCCACAACACATAAATACTACAGAGTATTCTGGGCTGATGGTCTGTAATTTACTCTGTAGCCCACAACACATAAATACTATAGAGTATTCTGGGCTGATGGTCTGTAATTTACTCTGAAGCCCACAACACATAAATACTATAGAGTATTCTGGGCTGATGGTCTGTAATTTACACCAAAGCCCACAACACATAAATACTATAGAGTATTCTGGGCCGATGGTCTGTAATTTACTCTGTAGCCCACAACACATAAATACTATAGAGTATTCTGGGCCGATGGTCTGTAATTTACTCTGTAGCCCACAACACATAAATACTATAGAGTATTCTGGGCCGATGGTCTGTAATTTACTCTGTAGCCCACAACACATAAATACTATAGAGTATTCTGGGCCGATGGTCTGTAATTTACTCTGTAGCCCACAACACATAAATACTATAGAGTATTCTGGGCTGATGGTCTGTAATTTACACCAAAGCCCACAACACATAAATACTATAGAGTATTCTGGGCTGATGGTCTGTAATTTACACCAAAGCCCACAACACATAAATACTATAGAGTATTCTGGGCCGATGGTCTGTATTTTACTCTGTAGCCCACAACACATAAATACTATAGAGTATTCTGGGCTGATGGTCTGTAATTTACTCTGTAGCCCACAACACATAAATACTATAGAGTATTCTGGGCGATGGTCTGTAATTTACACCAAAGCCCACAACACATAAATACTATAGAGTATTCTGGGCTGATGGTCTGTAATTTACTCTGTAGCCCACAACACATAAATACTATAGAGTATTCTGGGCAGATGGTCTGTAATTTACTCTGTAGCCCACAACACATAAATACTATAGAGTATTCTGGGCTGATGGTCTGTAATTTACACCAAAGCCCACAACACATAAATACTATAGAGTATTCTGGGCCGATGGTCTGTAATTTACTCTGTAGCCCACAACACATAAATACTATAGAGTATTCTGGGCCGATGGTCTGTAATTTACTCTGTAGCCCACAACACATAAATACTATAGAGTATTCTGGGCCGATGGTCTGTAATTTACTCTGTAGCCCACAACACATAAATACTATAGAGTATTCTGGGCTGATGGTCTGTAATTTACTCTGTAGCCCACAACACATAAATACTATAGAGTATTCTGGGCCGATGGTCTGTAATTTACACCAAAGCCCACAACACATAAATACTATAGAGTATTCTGGGCCGATGGTCTGTAATTTACTCTGTAGCCCACAACACATAAATACTATAGAGTATTCTGGGCCGATGGTCTGTAATTTACTCTGTAGCCCACAACACATAAATACTATAGAGTATTCTGGGCTGATGGTCTGTAATTTACACCAAAGCCCACAACACATAAATACTATAGAGTATTCTGGGCTGATGGTCTGTAATTTACACCAAAGCCCACAACACATAAATACTATAGAGTATTCTGGGCCGATGGTCTGTATTTTACTCTGTAGCCCACAACACATAAATACTATAGAGTATTCTGGGCTGATGGTCTGTAATTTACTCTGTAGCCCACAACACATAAATACTATAGAGTATTCTGGGCCGATGGTCTGTAATTTACACCAAAGCCCACAACACATAAATACTATAGAGTATTCTGGGCTGATGGTCTGTAATTTACTCTGTAGCCCACAACACATAAATACTATAGAGTATTCTGGGCAGATGGTCTGTAATTTACTCTGTAGCCCACAACACATAAATACTATAGAGTATTCTGGGCTGATGGTCTGTAATTTACACCAAAGCCCACAACACATAAATACTATAGAGTATTCTGGGCCGATGGTCTGTAATTTACTCTGTAGCCCACAACACATAAATACTATAGAGTATTCTGGGCCGATGGTCTGTAATTTACTCTGTAGCCCACAACACATAAATACTATAGAGTATTCTGGGCCGATGGTCTGTAATTTACTCTGTAGCCCACAACACATAAATACTATAGAGTATTCTGGGCTGATGGTCTGTAATTTACTCTGTAGCCCACAACACATAAATACTATAGAGTATTCTGGGCCGATGGTCTGTAATTTACACCAAAGCCCACAACACATAAATACTATAGAGTATTCTGGGCTGATGGTCTGTATTTTACTCTGTAGCCCACAACACATAAATACTATAGAGTATTCTGGGCCGATGGTCTGTAATTTACTCTGTAGCCCACAACACATAAATACTATAGAGTATTCTGGGCTGATGGTCTGTAATTTACTCTGTAGCCCACAACACATAAATACTATAGAGTATTCTGGGCCGATGGTCTGTAATTTACTCTGTAGCCCACAACACATAAATACTATAGAGTATTCTGGGCTGATGGTCTGTAATTTACTCTGAAGCCCACAACACATAAATACTATAGAGTATTCTGGGCTGATGGTCTGTAATTTACTCTGTAGCCCACAACACATAAATACTATAGAGTATTCTGGGCTGATGGTCTGTAATTTACACCAAAGCCCACAACACATAAATACTATAGAGTATTCTGGGCCGATGGTCTGTAATTTACTCTGTAGCCCACAACACATAAATACTATAGAGTATTCTGGGCCGATGGTCTGTAATTTACTCTGTAGCCCACAACACATAAATACTATAGAGTATTCTGGGCCGATGGTCTGTAATTTACTCTGTAGCCCACAACACATAAATACTATAGAGTATTCTGGGCCGATGGTCTGTAATTTACACCAAAGCCCACAACACATAAATATATGAAATCATCTTAAACCTAGACAAAACATTTTGGTTTTGTGACAAAGATCAATCTTACGTCGTCTTTATTTCTTAAACTTTTCATTAAACTTGCATAATAAACATGCAATGAAACATATTGAATTTTTCTGAGATGTTTGGTAGAACTCTCTCTCCCTCCTTCACCCTCTCATCCTTCTCTCTCTCTCCCTCCTTCACCCTCTCATCCTTCTCTCTCTCTCCCTCCTTCACCCTCTCATCCTTCTCTCTCTCTCCCTCCTTCACCCTCTCATCCTTCTCTCTCTCTCCCTCCTTCACCCTCTCATCCTTCTCTCTCTCTCCCTCCTTCACCCTCTCATCCTTCTCTCTCTCTCCCTCCTTCACCCTCTCATCCTTCTCTCTCTCTCCCTCCTTCACCCTCTCATCCTTCTCTCTCTCTCCCTCCTTCACCCTCTCATCCTTCTCTCTCTCCCCTCCTTCACCCTCTCATCCTTCTCTCTCTCTCCCTCCTTCACCCTCTCATCCTCCTCTCTCTCTCCCTCCTTCACCCTCTCATCCTTCTCTCTCTCTCCCTCCTTCACCCTCTCATCCTTCTCTCTCTCTCCCTCCTTCACCCTCTCATCCTCCTCTCTCTCTCCCTCCTTCACCCTCTCATCCTTCTCTCTCTCTCCCTCCTTCACCCTCTCATCCTTCTCTCTCTCTCCCTCCTTCACCCTCTCATCCTTCTCTCTCTCTCCCTCCTTCACCCTCTCATCCTCCTCTCTCTCTCCCTCCTTCACCCTCTCATCCTTCTCTCTCTCTCCCTCCTTCACCCTCTCATCCTTCTCTCTCTCTCCCTCCTTCATCCCTCATCCTTCTCTCTCTCTCCCTCCTTCACCCTCTCATCCTTCTCTCTCTCTCCCTCCTTCACCCTCTCATCCTTCTCTCTCTCTCCCTCCTTCACCCTCTCATCCTTCTCTCTCTCTCCCTCCTTCACCCTCTCATCCTTCTCTCTCTCTCCCTCCTTCACCCTCTCATCCTTCTCTCTCTCTCCCTCCTTCACCCTCTCATCCTTCTCTCTCTCTCCCTCCTTCACCCTCTCATCCTTCTCTCTCTCTCCCTCCTTCACCCTCTCATCCTTCTCTCTCTCTCCCTCCTTCACCCTCTCATCCTTCTCTCTCTCTCCCTCCTTCACCCTCTCATCCTTCTCTCTCTCCCTCCTTCACCCTCTCATCCTTCTCTCTCTCTCCCTCCTTCACCCTCTCATCCTTCTCTCTCTCTCCCTCCTTCACCCTCTCATCCTTCTCTCTCTCTCCCTCCTTCACCCTCTCATCCTTCTCTCTCTCTCCCTCCTTCACCCTCTCATCCTTCTCTCTCTCTCCCTCCTTCACCCTCTCATCCTTCTCTCTCTCTCCCTCCTTCACCCTCTCATCCTTCTCTCTCTCTCCCTCCTTCACCCTCTCATCCTTCTCTCTCTCTCCCTCCTTCACCCTCTCATCCTCCTCTCTCTCTCCCTCCTTCACCCTCTCATCCTTCTCTCTCTCTCCCTCCTTCACCCTCTCTCTCTCTCCCTCCTTCACCCTCCCTCCCTCCCTCCCTCCCTCCTCCACTTTCTCTTTCTCCCTCCCTCCCCCCCTCCCTCCTTCTCTCTCTCTTTCTCTCTCCCCCCTCCCTCCCTCCCTCCTTCACTCTCTATCATCCTTCCTCCTTCTCTCTCTCTTTCTCTCTCCCCCTCCCTCCCTCCTTCACTCTCTATCATCCTTCCTCCTTGTCTTATCTCCAACACACACACACTCCGTCCACGCTGTCTCCGAGACACACCACTCACACACACACACACACACACACACACACACACACACACACACTCCGTCCACGCTGTCTCCGAGACACACCACTCACACACACACACACACACACACACACACACACACACACACAGCCTCCCATCGTTACGTCAGAAACATCAGCCCCCGTGTATCAGTCTCCACACACACACACACACACACACACACACACACACACACACACACACACACACACACACACACACACACACACACACACAGCCTCCCATCGTTACGTCAGAAACATCAGCCCCCGTGTATCAGTCTCCACACACACACACACACACACACACACACACACACACACACACACACACAGCCTCCCATCGTTACGTCAGAAACATCAGCCCCCGTGTATCAGTCTCCACACACACACACACACACAGCCTCCCATCGTTAATGTCAGAAACATCAGCCCCCGTGTATCAGTCTCCACATGATGTGCTGACGTGTTGCTGATTCCTTCCTCTTTCCTCCATCTTGCATAGCTCTGCTCAGACCCGGCTTGGTAAGGCACTGTTCCCTCATCATGTCCCGCCTCGGTCCACCCTCTCCATCCGCTGGGCCTCCTGTATGTACCGTACAGTACTGTCCACCCTCTCCATCCGCTGGCCCTTCATCTCCTGTACAGTACTGTACATCCTGTCATTCCTGAGGCGTAGAGGACGAGCAACAGCCTTTATTCATGCCTTTATTCATTCATGTGTTCTCTGGAGAAGCACGTCCCACAAAGCAGTTTGGTTTGAGTCCTTTTTTTCTCCTCTTTTTCTTCAGTGTCCCCCCCATCTCCCCTCCAATCATTTAGTTCGCTTGTCATCAATGTGGAATTATTAAAAGCAAATGTATAGATGAAGCATTAAGTCCTCAAAGTCAAAACACAGCCCTGTGTTCCAAACGCACCCAGGAAGGACATTATACAGTTGACTAGTCATTATATTATTATGTACAGTGTCTGGAAAGCTTTCCAAACAGCACGGGGGGGGGGGGGCTAGCTGACGAAGGAAGGTGACGAAACAGCCCCTTTCACATTGATCAGTAAGAAAGGACGAGTCTCTGCATCTGGATCAATAGATCAGCTGATCAGTAGTCAGTTGAATTGATCAGTTGATTCATGAATCAGTTGAGCTGGTCTTCGTATTGTTTGCGGAAACAGTCTCCGGCAGGGAAGAATTCCCAACACCGTTCCTGGTACATCTTCCACACATACGACTCCTGGGGAGGGGAGGGGGAGGGGGTAGAGAGGGGGAGGGAGGAGAGGAAAGGGAGGGAAGGGGGAGGGGAGGGGAGGAAAGGGAGGGGAGGAAAGGGAGGGAGGGAGGGAGGGGAGGAAAGGGTGGGGAGGGAGGGAGGGAGGGGAGGAAAGGGGGGAGGGGAGGAAAGGGAGGGAAGGGGGGAGGGGAGGAAAGGGAGGGAGGGAGGGAGGAAAGGGAGGGAAGGGGGGGGAGGGAGGAAAGGGAGGGAAGGGGGGAGGAAAGGGAGGAAGGGGGGGGGGAGGGAGGGAGGGGAGGAAAGGAGGAAGGGGAGGGAGGAGGAAAGGAGGGAAGGGTATCAGACAGTTGATTTAATATATAACAAGTAGTGATTAGATGTCCACCATCCAGGACAATGTACCTTTACATGACCTCTACATTGCCTCTACACTACCTCTACATTACCGCTACATTGTCATCTACATTACCCTCTACATTACCTCTACACTGCCTCTACATTACCTCTACATTCCCTCTACATTGCCTCTACATTACCGATACATTCCCTCTACATTACATCTACATTATCGCTACATTACCTCTACATTACTGCTGCATTACCTCTACATTACCTCTACAGTCACAAGTCAATGGTCTCTCTACTAACATTCGGTAACTTCACTAAGGCGCAATGAACATGATAACCTGCACAAATGAGGCCTACGGGATCTGGAGATTAGTCTTTTGGAGTCTTCGTATGTGTTGTAGTCATTTCCCTGGGGTTAAATGGTTCTCTTTCTGGTTTGTAGTCATTTCCCTGGGGGTTAAATGGTTCTCTTTCTGGTTTGTAGTCATTTCCCTGGGGTTAAATGGTTCTCTTTCTGGTTTGTAGTCATTTCCCTGGGGTTAAATGGTTCTCTTTCTGGTTTGTAGTCATTTCCCTGGGGTTAAATGGTTCTCTTTCTGGTTTGTAGTCATTTCCCTGGGGTTAAATGGTTCTCTTTCTGGTTTGTAGTCATTTCCCTGGGGTTAAATGGTTCTCTTTCTGGTTTGTAGTCATTTCCCTGGGGTTAAATGGTTCTCTTTCTGGTTTGTAGTCATTTCCCTGGGGTTAAATGGTTCTCTTTCTGGTTTGTAGTCATTTCCCTGGGGTTAAATGGTTCTCTTTCTGGTTTGTAGTCATTTCCCTGGGGGTTAAATGGTTATCTTTCTGGTTTGTAGTCATTTCCCTGGGGGTTAAATGGTTCTCTTTCTGGTTTGTAGTCATTTCCCTGGGGGTTAAATGGTTCTCTTTCTGGTTTGTAGTCATTTCCCTGGGGTTAAATGGTTCTCTTTCTGGTTTGTAGTCATTTCCCTGGGGGTTAAATGGTTATCTTTCTGGTTTGTAGTCATTTCCCTGGGGTTAAATGGTTATCTTTCTGGTTTGTAGTCATTTCCCTGGGGTTAAATGGTTCTCTTTCTGGTTTGTAGTCATTTCCCTGGGGTTAAATGGTTCTCTTTCTGGTTTGTAGTCATTTCCCTGGGGTTAAATGGTTCTCTTTCTGGTTTGTAGTCATTTCCCTGGGGTTAAATGGTTCTCTTTCTGGTTTGTATGTGTTGTAGTCATTTCCCTGGGGTTAAATGGTTCTCTTTCTGGTTTGTAGTCATTTCCCTGGAGGTTAAATGGTTCTCTTTCTGGTTTGTAGTCATTTCCCTGGGGTTAAATGGTTCTCTTTCTGGTTTGTAGTCATTTCCCTGGGGTTAAATGGTTCTCTTTCTGGTTTGTAGTCATTTCCCTGGGGTTAAATGGTTCTCTTTCTGGTTCGTATGTGTTGTAGTCATTTCCCTGGAGGTTAAATGGTTCTCTTTCTGGTTTGTAGTCATTTCCCTGGGGGTTAAATGGTTCTCTTTCTGGTTCGTATGTGTTGTAGTCATTTCCCTGGGGTTAAATGGTTCTCTTTCTGGTTTGTAGTCATTTCCCTGGAGGTTAAATGGTTCTCTTTCTGGTTCGTATGTGTTGTAGTCATTTCCCTGGGGTTAAATGGTTCTCTTTCTGGTTCGTAGTCATTTCCCTGGGGTTAAATGGTTCTCTTTCTGGTTTGTAGTCATTTCCCTGGGGTTAAATGGTTCTCTTTCTGGTTTGTAGTCATTTCCCTGGGGTTAAATGGTTCTCTTTCTGGTTTGTAGTCATTTCCCTGGGGTTAAATGGTTCTCTTTCTGGTTTGTAGTCATTTCCCTGGGGTTAAATGGTTCTCTTTCTGGTTTGTAGTCATTTCCCTGGGGTTAAATGGTTCTCTTTCTGGTTTGTAGTCATTTCCCTGGGGTTAAATGGTTCTCTTTCTGGTTTGTAGTCATTTCCCTGGAGGTTAAATGGTTCTCTTTCTGGTTTGTAGTCATTTCCCTGGGGTTAAATGGTTCTCTTTCTGGTTTGTAGTCATTTCCCTGGGGTTAAATGGTTCTCTTTTTGGTTTGTAGTCATTTCCCTGGGGTTAAATGGTTCTCTTTCTGGTTCGTAGTCATTTCCCTGGGGTTAAATGGTTCTCTTTCTGGTTTGTAGTCATTTCCCTGAGGTTAAATGGTTCTCTTTCTGGTTTGTAGTCATTTCCCTGGAGGTTAAATGGTTCTCTTTCTGGTTCGTAGTCATTTCCCTGGGGTTAAATGGTTCTCTTTCTGGTTCGTAGTCATTTCCCTGGAGGTTAAATGGTTCTCTTTCTGGTTTGTATGTGTTGTAGTCATTTCCCTGGGGTTAAATGGTTCTCTTTCTGGTTCGTAGTCATTTCCCTGGGGTTAAATGGTTCTCTTTCTGGTTTGTATGTGTTGTAGTCATTTCCCTGGAGGTTAAATGGTTCTCTTTCTGGTTTGTAGTCATTTCCCTGGGGTTAAATGGTTCTCTTTCTGGTTTGTAGTCATTTCCCTGGAGGTTAAATGGTTCTCTTTCTGGTTCGTAGTCATTTCCCTGGGGTTAAATGGTTCTCTTTCTGGTTTGTAGTCATTTCCCTGGGGTTAAATGGTTCTCTTTTTGGTTCGTAGTCATTTCCCTGGAGGTTAAATGGTTCTCTTTCTGGTTTGTAGTCATTTCCCTGGGGTTAAATGGTTCTCTTTCTGGTTTGTAGTCATTTCCCTGGGGTTAAATGGTTCTCTTTCTGGTTCGTATGTGTTGTAGTCATTTCCCTGAGGTTAAATGGTTCTCTTTCTGGTTTGTAGTCATTTCCCTGGGGTTAAATGGTTCTCTTTCTGGTTTGTAGTCATTTCCCTGGAGGTTAAATGGTTCTCTTTCTGGTTTGTAGTCATTTCCCTGGAGGTTAAATGGTTCTCTTTCTGGTTCGTATGTGTTGTAGTCATTTCCCTGACGTCAAATTATTCTATTTTCTACAAATCTAAGTGTGTGTTCAGAGAGTGACGGGGCATAATGCTGGTGATGAAACGATACAGGTGTTTTCTCCTCTGAGATGCAGAGCAGAGCTAACCCCCTGGGGAGGAATACCATTGTTGTGTGAGTAGTGATGGGAGGGAAACGTTTATTTTGTGTCCTAAAATCACACCCTATTCCCTTTATAGTGCACTACATTTGACTAGGGCCCTATGGACCCTATGAACCCTATGGACTCTATGAACCCTATGGACCCTATAGACCCTATGGACCCTATGAACCCTATAGACCCTATGGACTCTATGGACCCTATAGACCCTATGGACCCTATAGACCCTATGAACCCTATAGACCCTATGGACCCTATAGACCCTATGGGCCCTATGGACCCTATGAACCCTATGGGCCCTATAGACCCTATGGGCCCTATGGACCCTATGGACCCTATGGACCCTATGGGCCCTATGAACCCTATGGACCCTGTGGACCCTATAGACCCTATGGACCCTATGGACCCTATGGACCCTGTGGACCTTATATATAGACCCTATGGACTCTATGAACCCTGGTCAAAAGGAGTGCACTACATAGGGAATAGGGGGCCATTTGAGGTGTAAACCTGAGACTCTTACCTGGCCTGTGTGCTCTGTTTCATCTTTGTTAATGAGATACATCACAAAGAAGCTGGAGGGCAAAACGGGACGAAAAACAGGAAGACATGTAGAGTTAACATCACTTCAGTCAGACTGATCGTTTCATACCCCATCACAAACCCAACAGGAAGACATTTAGAGTTAACATCACTTCAGTCAGATAGTTTCATACCCCATCACAAACCCAACAGGAAGACATGTAGAGTTAACATCACTTCAGTCAGATAGTTTCATACCCTATCACAAACCCAACAGGAAGACATGTAGAGTTAACATCACTTCAGTCAGATAGTTTCATACCCTATCACAAACCCAACAGGAAGACATGTAGAGTTAACATCACTTCAGGCAGATAGTTTCATACCCCATCACAAACCCAACAGGAAGACATTTAGAGTTAGTTTCATACCCCATCACAAAACCAACAGGAAGACATGTAGAGTTAACATCACTTCAGTCAGATAGTTTCATACCCCATCACAAACCCAACAGGAAGACATGTAGAGTTAACATCACTTCAGACAGTCAGATAGTTTCATACCCCATCACAAACCCAACAGGAAGACATGTAGAGTTAACATCACTTCAGTCAGATAGTTTCATACCCCATCACAAACCCAACAGGAAGACATGTAGAGTTAACATCACTTCAGTCAGATAGTTTCATACCCTATCACAAACCCAACAGGAAGACATTTAGAGTTAACATCACTTCAGTCAGATAGTTTCATACCCCATCACAAACCCAACAGGAAGACATGTAGAGTTAACATCACATCAGTCAGATAGTTTCATACCCCATCACAAACCCAACAGGAAGACATGTAGAGTTAACATCACTTCAGTCAGATAGTTTCATACCCCATCACAAACCCAACAGGAAGACATTTAGAGTTAGTTTCATACCCCATCACAAACCCAACAGGAAGACATGTAGAGTTAACATCACTTCAGTCAGATAGTTTCATACCCCATCACAAACCCAACAGGAAGACATTTAGTTTCATACCCGATCACAAACCCAACAGGAAGACATGTAGAGTTAACATCACTTCAGTCAGATAGTTTCATACCCCATCACAAACCCAACAGGAAGACATGTAGAGTTAACATCACTTCAGTCAGATAGTTTCATACCCGATCACAAACCCAACAGGAAGACATTTAGAGTTAACATCACTTCAGTCAGATAGTTTCATACCCCATCACAAACCCAACAGGAAGACATTTAGTTTCACAATCACCCAACAGGAAGACATTTAGTTTTTCATACCCCATCACAAACCCAACAGGAAGACATGTAGAGTTAACATCACTTCAGTCAGATAGTTTCATACCCCATCACAAACCCAACAGGAAGACATGTAGAGTTAGTTTCATACCCCATCACAAACCCAACAGGAAGACATTTAGAGTTAGTTTCATACCCCATCACAAACCCAACAGGAAGACATGTAGAGTTAACATCACTTCAGTCAGATAGTTTCATACCCCATCACAAACCCAACAGGAAGACATGTAGAGTTAACATCACTTCAGTCAGATAGTTTCATACCCCATCACAAACCCAACAGGAAGACATGTAGAGTTAACATCACTTCAGTCAGATAGTTTCATACCCCATCACAAACCCAACAGGAAGACATGTAGAGTTAACATCACTTCAGTCAGATAGTTTCATACCCCATCACAAACCCAACAGGAAGACATGTAGAGTTAGTTTCATACCCCATCACAAACCCAACAGGAAGACATTTAGAGTTAGTTTCATACCCCATCACAAACCCAACAGGAAGACATGTAGAGTTAACATCACTTCAGTCAGATAGTTTCATACCCCATCACAAACCCAACAGGAAGACATTTAGAGTTAACATCACTTCAGTCAGACTGATAGTTTCATACCCCATCACAAACCCAACAGGAAGACATGTAGAGTTAACATCACTTCAGTCAGATAGTTTCATACCCCATCACAAACCCAACAGGAAGACATTTAGAGTTAACATCACTTCAGTCAGATAGTTTCATACCCCATCACAAACCCAACAGGAAGACATTTAGAGTTAACATCACTTCAGTCAGATAGTTTCATACCCCATCACAAACCCAACAGGAAGACATGTAGAGTTAGTTTCATACCCCATCACAAACCCAACAGGAAGACATTTAGAGTTAGTTTCATACCCCATCACAAACCCAACAGGAAGACATGTAGAGTTAACATCACTTCAGTCAGATAGTTTCATACCCCATCACAAACCCAACAGGAAGACATTTAGAGTTAACATCACTTCAGACTGATAGTTTCATACCCCATCACAAACCCAACAGGAAGACATGTAGAGTTAACATCACTTCAGTCAGATAGTTTCATACCCCATCACAAACCCAACAGGAAGACATGTAGAGTTAACATCACTTCAGTCAGATAGTTTCATACCCCATCACAAACCCAACAGGAAGACATTTAGAGTTAACATCACTTCAGGCAGTTAGTTTCATACCCCATCACAAACCCAACAGGAAGACATGTAGAGTTAGTTTCATACCCCATCACAAACCCAACAGGAAGACATTTAGAGTTAGTTTCATACCCCATCACAAACCCAACAGGAAGACATGTAGAGTTAACATCACTTCAGTCAGATAGTTTCATACCCCATCACAAACCCAACAGGAAGACATGTAGAGTTAACATCACTTCAGTCAGATAGTTTCATACCCCATCACAAACCCAACAGGAAGACATGTAGAGTTAACATCACTTCAGTCAGATAGTTTCATACCCCCATCACAAACCCAACAGGAAGACATGTAGAGTTAACATCACTTCAGTCAGATAGTTTCATACCCCATCACAAACCCAACAGGAAGACATGTAGAGTTAACATCACTTCAGACAGTCAGATAGTTTCATACCCCATCACAAACCCAACAGGAAGACATGTAGAGTTAACATCACTTCAGTCAGATAGTTTCATACCCCATCACAAACCCAACAGGAAGACATGTAGAGTTAACATCACTTCAGACAGTCAGATAGTTTCATACCCCATCACAAACCCAACAGGAAGACATGTAGAGTTAACATCACTTCAGTCAGATAGTTTCATACCCCATCACAAACCCAACAGGAAGACATGTAGAGTTAACATCACTTCAGTCAGATAGTTTCATACCCCATCACAAACCCAACAGGAAGACATGTAGAGTTAACATCACTTCAGTCAGATAGTTTCATACCCCATCACAAACCCAACAGGAAGACATGTAGAGTTAACATCACTTCAGTCAGATAGTTTCATACCCCATCACAAACCCAACAGGAAGACATGTAGAGTTAACATCACTTCAGTCAGATAGTTTCATACCCCATCACAAACCCAACAGGAAGACATGTAGAGTTAACATCACTTCAGTCAGATAGTTTCATACCCCATCACAAACCCAACAGGAAGACATGTAGAGTTAACATCACTTCAGTCAGATAGTTTCATACCCCCATCACAAACCCAACAGGAAGACATGTAGAGTTAACATCACTTCAGTCAGATAGTTTCATACCCCATCACAAACCCAACAGGAAGACATGTAGAGTTAACATCACTTCAGTCAGATAGTTTCATACCCCATCACAAACCCAACAGGAAGACATGTAGAGTTAACATCACTTCAGTCAGATAGTTTCATACCCCATCACAAACCCAACAGAAAGACATGTAGAGTTAACATCACTTCAGTCAGATAGTTTCATACCCCATCACAAACCCAACAGGAAGACATGTAGAGTTAACATCACTTCAGTCAGATAGTTTCATACCCCATCACAAACCCAACAGGAAGACATGTAGAGTTAACATCACTTCAGTCAGATAGTTTCATACCCGATCACAAACCCAACAGGAAGACATTTAGAGTTAACATCACTTCAGTCAGATAGTTTCATACCCCATCACAAACCCAACAGGAAGACATGTAGAGTTAACATCACTTCAGTCAGATAGTTTCATACCCCATCACAAACTCAACAGGAAGACATTTAGTTTCATACCCCATCACAAACCCAACAGGAAGACATTTAGAGATAGTTTCATACCCCATCACAAACCCAACAGGAAGACATTTAGAGATAGTTTCATACCCCATCACAAACCCAACAGGAAGACATGTAGAGTTAACATCACTTCAGTCAGATAGTTTCATACCCCATCACAAACCCAACAGGAAGACATGTAGAGTTAACATCACTTCAGTCAGATAGTTTCATACCCCATCACAAACCCAACAGGAAGACATGTAGAGTTAACATCAAAAAACAAAACAGGGATGTCCCCTCTCCCCACTCCTTTTCCCTCTAGCGGTTCTGCCCCCACTCCTTTTCACTCTAGCGGTTCTGTCCCCTCTCCCCACTCCTTTTCACTCTAGCGGTTCTGCCCCCTCTCCCCACTCCTTTTCACTCTAGCGGTTCTGTCCCCTCTCCCCACTCCTTTTCACTCTAGGGGTTCTGCCCCCTCTCCCCACTCCTTTTCACTCTAGCGGTTCTGCCCCCTCTCCTTTTCACTCTATCGGTTCTGCCCCCTATCCCCACTCCTTTTCACTCTAGCGGTTCTGTCCACTCTCCCCACTCCTTTTCCCTCTAGCGGTTCTACCCCCTCTCCCCACTCCTTTTCACTCTAGCGGTTCTGCCCCCTCTCCCCACTCCTTTTCACTCTAGCGATTCTGCCACTCTCCCCACTCCTTTTCACTCTAGCGGTTCTGCCCCCTCTCCCCACTCCTTTTCACTCTAGCGGTTCTGCCCCCTCTCCCCACTCCTTTTCACTCTAGCGGTTCTTCCCCCTCTCCCCACTCCTTTTCACTCTAGCGGTTCTGTCCACTCTCCCCACTCCTTTTCCCTCTAGCGGTTCTACCCCCTCTCCCCACTCCTTTTCACTCTAGCGATTCTGCCACTCTCCCCACTCCTTTTCACTCTAGCGGTTCTGCCCCCTCTCCCCACTCCTTTTCACTCTAGCGGTTCTGCCCCCTCTCCCCACTCCTTTTCACTCTAGCGGTTCTGCCCCCTCTCCCCACTCCTTTTCACTCTAGCGGTTCTGGCCCCTCTCCCCGCTCCTTTTCACTCTAGCGGTTCTGCAGAACCAACAACACAACATTAAAGAGAGGGTGGAGGGGGAAGAGGACACAGTAGTAAACTAAACCTCATAACCCTGTCCCCTCTGACAGACTCTGGACACTGACTGGAGATGACAGGGGGGACATTTGTCTCTGACAGACTCTGGACACTGACTGGAGATGACAGAGGGGACGTATGTCTCTGACAGACTCTGGACACTGACTGGAGATGACAGGGTGGACGTATGGCTCTACTCACAGATAGTTGGCCAAGTTGTGCTCCTGCAGTGTGTGGGTTTCGAAGCCGTGAGGTACTGTGTCAAAGTAGTCGTTTCCTATTCCGCAGATGAAGCATTTGGTCTGCAAGAGAAAGACAAGTCTTTATGTGATGCTGCCAGCCGACCTCATCTCTCTACATGTCTCTCAACACGGCTCAGATTCATCTCATTTTGAATTTCCAACACCAGTGTTTAAGTCTATAACCAAAATCTACAATGAGGGATCCAGAGCATCAGACTGTATAAGACAGTGGTTCTCCAACATCTCCCCTGGTCCCTAGACTTTCTCCAACCTCTCCTCAGGACCCCCAGATGTTCTCCAACGTCTCCTCTGGTCCCTAGACGTTCTCAAACCTCTCCTCTGGTCCCTAGACGTTCTCCAATGTCTCCTCAGGACCTCCAGACGTTCTCCAACCTCTCCTCGGGTCCCTAGACATTCTCCAACCTCTCCTCAGGACCCCAGACGTTCTCCAACCTCTCCTCAGGACCCCAGACGTTCTCCAACCTATCCTCAGAACCCCCAGATGTTCTCCAACCTTTCCTCAGGTCCCCAGACGTTCTCCAACCTTTCCTCAGGTCCCCAGACGTTCTCCAACCTTTCCTCAGGTCCCCAGGCGTTCTCCAAACCTCAGGACTCCCAACAGTTCCATGTATTTATCTATTCCACAGCTAACTCACCTGATTCAACTGGTCAACGAATCATCAAGCCCCTTTCAATAGGTCAATCAGGTGAGATAATTCAGAGATACAACTAAATAGTGAAAGGTCTGGGGGGGGGTCCCAATGAGAGGTTAGAGAACTCCTGGTGTCAGATAGCAGTTATGATTTTCCTGTCAGATGAGTTAGTTTTAACATAACCAGTCAAGAGCCCTTCAGCTGACAATACAATCAATCATTTCTGCTTTACCTCTCCTCCCTACGACTAGGAGTCATCCAGCCCTTGTGTCCATGGATGCTTTCCCAAACGGCACCCTAATCCCTATGTAGTGCACTACTTTTGATTATGGCCTATAGGGCTCTAGTTGAAAGTAGTGCACTATAAAGGGAATAGGGTGTTATTTGGGATGCAAACATATTTATACACACTGTTCAGCATGCAGATTGGTCCTGCAGGCTATCATTGTCCTGACTCTCTCTCTCCTGTTTAGCCATGGGCTAACAGTGTCTTGAGGATACTAGTGTCCTGTAACAGTAATCCTGAACATCCCATAATATTATCTCCCCTTTAGCTGTTGAGTAACATCTGAACTTAGTTCCTCCAGTGTTCTTCCGAGGGCGAGCTGTTGATCCTCATCAGAGACACTGTTTGTTGTTGTTGTTGTCCTCAGAAGACCCTCTGAGAGATCAGCCACCATATCAGCCAGGCTCCCTGTCTTGTCTCATCGCTGTAACTCTCCAACAGGCTCGGGAGATGTCGAAGGTCGAGTTATGAGTCCTGCCCAAACATGACCCGCCAAGCCGCGCTGCTTCTTAACACACTGCCCGCTTAATCCGGAAGCCAGCCGCAACAAAGTGTCAGAGGAAACACTGTTCAACTGACGACCGGGGTCAGCTTGCAAGCGCCCGTCCGCCACAAGGTGTAGCTAGAACGCGATGAGCCAAGTAAAGCCCAAACCCTCCCTAACCCGGACGACGCTGGGCCAAACCCTCCCTAACCCGGACGACGCTGGGCCAAACCCTCCCTAACCCGGACGACGCTGAGCCAAACCCACCCTGACCTGGACGATGCTGGGCCAAACCTCCCTGACCCGGACGATGCTGGGCAAACCCTCCCCTGACCCGGACGATGCTGGGCCAAACCCTCCCCTAACTCGGACGACGCTGAGCCAAACCCTCCCATAACCCGGAAGACGCTGGGCCAAACCCTCCCCTAAACCGGAAGATGCTGGGCCAAACCTCCCCTGACCCGGACGATGTTGGCCAAACCCTCCCTAACCCGGACGACGCTGGGCCAAACCCTCCCTGACCCGGACGATGCTGGGCCAAACCTCCCCTAACCCGGACGACGCTGAGCCAAACCCTCCCTAACCCGGAAGACGCTGGGCCAAACCCTCCCCTAAACCGGACGACGCTGGGCCAATTGTGCGCCGCCCTATGGGACTCCAGGTCACGGCCGGTCGTGACACGGTCAGGGATCGAACCCCAGGCTGTAGTGACGCCGCAACACAGCGATGCAGTGCCTTAGACCGCTGAGACACTTGAGAGGCCATGACTAACTGTTAAACTAGGATTGTCTCTGTTAAAGCACTGTGGGAATATGACTAACTGTTTTCACAATGACACATTCCCATTCTCTGTTTTCTCATCACTGTGGGAATATGACGAGCTGTTTAACTAGTCTGCGTTGTGGGGATATGACGACCTGTTTAACTAGTCTCTGTTTTCTCATCACTGTGGGGATATGACGACCTGTTTAACTAGTCTCTGTTTCAGCGTTGTGGGGATATGACGACCTGTTTAACTAGTCTCTGTTTCAGCACTGTGGGGATATGACGACCTGTTTAACTAGTCTCTGTTTCAGCGTTGTGGGGATATGACGACCTGTTTAACTAGTCTCTACTAGTCTCTGTTTCAGCGTTGTGGGGATATGACGACCTGTTTAACTAGTCTCTGTTTCAGCGTTGTGGGGATATGAAGACCTGTTTAACTAGTCTCTGTTTCAGCGTTGTGGGGATATGACGACCTGTTTAACTAGTCTCTGTTTCAGCGTTGTGGGGATATGACGACCTGTTTAACTAGTCTCTGTTTCAGCGTTGTGGGGATATGAAGACCTGTTTAACTAGTCTCTGTTTCAGCACTGTGGGGATATGACGACCTGTTTAACTAGTCTCTGTTTCAGCACTGTGGGGATATGACGACCTGTTTAACTAGTCTCTGTTTCAGCGTTGTGGGGATATGACGACCTGTTTAACTAGTCTCTACTAGTCTCTGTTTCAGCGTTGTGGGGATATGACGACCTGTTTAACTAGTCTCTGTTTCAGCGTTGTGGGGATATGAAGACCTGTTTAACTAGTCTCTGTTTCAGCGTTGTGGGGATATGACTGTGGGATATGACGACCTGTTTAACTAGTCTCTGTTTCAGCACTGTGGGGATATGACGACCTGTTTAACTAGTCTCTGTTTCAGCGTTGTGGGGATATGAAGACCTGTTTAACTAGTCTCTACTAGTCTCTGTTTCAGCGTTGTGGGGATATGACGACCTGTTTAACTAGTCTCTACTAGTCTCTGTTTCAGCGTTGTGGGGATATGACGACCTGTTTAACTAGTCTCTGTTTCAGCGTTGTGGGGATATGAAGACCTGTTTAACTAGTCTCTACTAGTCTCTGTTTCAGCGTTGTGGGGATATGACGACCTGTTTAACTAGTCTCTACTAGTCTCTGTTTCAGCGTTGTGGGGATATGAAGACCTGTTTTAACACACTCACTAGTCACTGTTTCAGCGTTGTGGGGATATGACGACCTGTTTAACTAGTCTCTGTTTCAGCGTTGTGGGGATATGAAGACCTGTTTAACTAGTCTCTACTAGTCTCTGTTTCAGCGTTGTGGGGATATGACGAGCTGTTTAACTAGTCTCTGTTTCAGCGTTGTGGGGATATGAAGACCTGTTTAACTAGTCTCTACTAGTCTCTGTTTCAGCGTTGTGGGGATATGAAGACCTGTTTAACTAGTCTCTACTAGTCTCTGTTTCAGCACTGTGGGGATATGACGACCTGTTTAACTAGTCTCTGTTTCAGCACTGTGGGGATATGAAGACCTGTTTAACTAGTCTCTACTAGTCTCTGTTTCAGCACTGTGGGGATATGACGACCTGTTTAACTAGTCTCTGTTTCAGCGTTGTGGGGATATGAAGACCTGTTTAACTAGTCTCTACTAGTCTCTGTTTCAGCACTGTGGGGATATGACGACCTGTTTAACTAGTCTCTGTTTCAGCGTTGTGGGGATATGACGACCTGTTTAACTAGTCTCTGTTTCAGCGTTGTGGGGATATGACAGTCAGTTGTGGGGACATCATGGAGACAGTTTAACTAGTCTCTGTTTCAGCACTGTGGGGATATGAAGACCCAGTCACTAATCTCTGTTTCAGCACTGTGGGGATATCATGGAGACAGAGCACTGTCATACTAGTCTCTGTTTCAGTTGTAATATGAGACCTGTTTACCTAGTCTCTGTTTCAGCGTTGTGGGGATATGACTCCTAGTCTCTGTTTCAGCGTTGTGGGGATATGAAGACCTGTTTACCTAGTCTCTGTTTCAGCGTATATGACGACCTGTTTAACTAGTCTCTGTTTCAGCGTTGGAACCCACCTGTTTAACTAGTCTCTGTTTCAGCGTTGTGGGGATATGACGACCTGTTTAACTAGTCTCTGTTTCAGCGTTGTGAAGACCTGTTTAACTAGTCTCTACTAGAGCGTTGTGGGGATATGACGAGTCTGTTTAACTAGTCTCTGTTTCAGCGTTGTGGGGATATGACACCTGTTTAACTAGTCTCTGTTTCAGCGTTGTGGGGATATGACAAACCTGTTTAACTAGTCTCTGTTTCAGCGTTGTGGGGATATGACGACCTGTTTAGTCTCTGTTTCAGCGTTGTGAATATGACGACCTGTTTACCTAGTCTCTGTTTCAGCGTTGTGGGGATATGACGACCTGTTTAACTAGTCTCTGTTTCAGCGTTGTGGGGATATGACGACCTGTTTAACTAGTCTCTGTTTCAGCGTTGTGTTTTACAATCATGTGCTTTGGCAGTTTGAAATGACACACATGACACACACAGACACACACACACACACACACACACACAGACACACACACACACACACACACACACACACACACACACACACACACACACAGACACACACACAGCTCTGAGTACGATATCCTCCTTCACCTGCTCCTGCTGATCTCTCAGTTCTCCAAACGCATCAATTATCAGACAGAGAGAGAAAGAAGAAGAACCCAAGGCTCAAAGTTATGAGGACATCATGGAGACAGAGACAGTCAGTACAGCCCAGTCAGTAATACTAGAGGAGAGAGACAGTCAGAGTCAGTAATACTAGACAACATGGAGAGTACAGCCCAGTCAGTAATACTAGACATCATGGAGACAGAGACAGTCAGTACAGCCCAGTCAGTAATACTAGAGAGACAGAGACAGTCAGTACAGCCCAGTCAGTAATACTAGGAGACAGAGAGAGTCAGAGGAGACATCATGGAGACAGAGACAGTCAGTACAGCCCAGTCAGTAATACTAGACATCATGGAGACAGAGACAGTCAGTACAGCCCAGTCAGTAATACAGACATCATGGAGACAGGACAGTCAGTACAGCCCAGTCAGTAATACTAGACATCATGGAGACAGAGACAGTCAGTACAGCCCAGTCAGTAATACTAGACATCATGGAGACAGAGACAGTCAGTACAGCCCAGTCAGTAATACTAGACATGGAGACAGAGACAGTAGATACAGCCCAGTCAGTAATACCATCATGGAGACAGAGACAGTCAGTAGATAGTAATACTAGACATCATGGAGACAGAGACAGTCAGTCCTGACATACAGCCCAGTCAGTAATACTAGACATCATGGAGACAGTCAGTACTGTCCTGACGTAAAGAAACCCTCCTCACCCTGGATGATGGCCAGGAGGATGACGATGACGAGAAGAAGAAGGTGATGTCGAAGATGATCCTGTAGATCTCATACTCATCACCCGCTGGATCCTCGATCTGGTCACCGATGCCCCCTCCTGCCCGTAGCCCACGTACATGTGGAACATGTAACACTGGAGAGAGAGAGAGAGGGAGGGAGGGAGAGAGCGAGAGGGAGGGAGAGGGAGAGAGAGGGAGACAGAGAGAGAGAGGGAGAGAGAGAGAGGAGGACATGGAGAGATAGAGAGAGAGAGAGGAGATAGAGAGAGAGAGAGAGAGAGAGAGAGAGAGAGAGAGAGAGAGATAGACGGGGGTGAGAGGAGACATGAGAGAGTAAACCTCCATAACAGTATTCTAACACCAACATACAGTTGGGGATGACTAGGACATACAGACAGATATAGACTAGGACATACAGATAGATATAGACTAGGACATGCAGATAGATATAGACTAGGACATGCAGACAGATATAGACTAGGACATACAGACAGATATAGACTAGGACATAAAGACAGATATAACATGTGAAGACTAGGACATGCAGACAGATATTGACTAGGACATACAGAGAGATATAGACTAGGACATACAGATAGATATAGACTAGGACATACAGATAGATATAGACTAGGACATGCAGATAGATATAGACTAGGACATACAGATAGATATAGACTAGGACATACAGACAGATATAGACTAGGACATGCAGATAGATATAGACTAGGACATACAGACAGATATAGACTAGGACATAAAGACAGATATAACATGTGAAGACTAGGACATGCAGATAGATATAGACTAGGACATAAAGACAGATATAGACTAGGACATGCAGATAGATATAGACTAGGACATAAAGACAGATATAACATGTGAAGACTAGGACATGCATATAGATATATAAGACTAGGCTAAATACAGACAGATGTAAATGTAGACTAGGACATACAGACAGATATAGACTAGGACATAAAGACAGATATAACATGTGAAGACTAGGACCCTACCGACTCAGTCCAATATCTCTGGTGACAGAGAATGAGAGACAGAGGTGCTACCCAGCCTCTAACCCATCTTCTAACCCAGCCCCTAACCCAGCCCCTAACCCATTCCCTAGCCCAGCCCCTAGCACAGCTCCTAACCAAACACCTAACCCATCCCCTAACCCAGCTCCTAGCCCAGCCCCTAACCCATTCCCTATCCCAGCCCCTAACCCAGCCCCTAACCCAGCCCCTAACCCAGCTCCTAACCCATTCCCTAGCCCAGCCCCTAGCCCAGCTCCTAACCAAACACCTAACCCAGCTCCTAGCCCAGCCCTTAACCCATTCCCTAACCCAGCCCCTAACCTCAGCCCCCAATCCCAGCCCCTAACCCAGCACTTAACCCAGCCCTAACCCAGCACCCAGCTCCTAACCCAGCCCTAACCTAGCCCTTCCCTAACTCAGCCCCTAACCCAGCGCCCAGCCCCTAACCCAGCCCCTAACCCAGCACCCAGCCCCTAACCCAGCCCCTAACCCAGCACCCAGCCCCTAACCCAGCACCCAGCACCCCAACTCAGCCCCAACCCAGACCCTAACCCAGCACCCAGCCCCTAACCCAACCCAGCACCCAGCCCAGCCCCTAACCCAGCACCCAGCCCCAACCCAGAAACTCCTAACCAAACACCTAACCCATTCCCTATCCCAGCCCCTAGCCCAGCCCCTAACCCAGCTCCTAACCCATTCCCTAGCCCAGCCCCTAACCCAGCTCCTAACCCAACACCTAACCCAGCCATCCCCTAACCCAGCCCTAACCCAGCCCTAACCCATTCCCTATCCCAGCTCCTAACCTAGCCCTAGCCCAGCCCCTAACCCAGCTCCTAACCCAGCCCAGCCCCTAACCCAGACCCTAACCCAGCCCCTAACCCAGCCCCTAACCCAGCTCCTAACCCATTCCCTAGCCCAGCCCCTAGCCCAGCTCCTAACCAAACACCTAACCCAGCCCCTAGCCCCCTAACCCATCATCACTAACCCAGCCCCTAATGAACACTGTCCCCTATGTAGGGCACATCTTTGTCCTCTTCCTCCAGACCTGTCAGATCCAGAGAGGACTCCTTAATAGGAAGTAGCAGCAGAGAATGGACTAATGAAATGTCATGGGTGGCTGTCTCTGGGAGGATTAACTTGTAGAGACACAGAGCATGATGTTACTGTCCCCTGGCTGTCAGTCACTCTGTAAAACACAGGGTCTGCTAAAAACACAGGCCCTGTCTGTCTGTCTGTCTGTCTGTCTGTAGGGGCTAAAACACAGGCCCTGTCTGTCTGTCTGTAGGGGCTAAAACACAGGCCGTCTGTCTGTCTGTAGGGCTAAAACACAGGCCCTGTCTGTCTGTCTGTCTGTCTGTCTGTCTGTCTGTCTGTCTGTCTGTCTGTAGGGGCTGTCTGTCTGTCTGTCTGTCTGTCTGTCTGTCTGTCTGTCTGTCTGGCTCTGTCTGTCCTGTCTGTCTGTCTGTCTGTCTGTCTGTCTGTCTGTCTGTCTGTCTGTCTGTCTGATGACGGATCACCACCTCAAGCTGAACCTCGGCAAGACGGAGCTGCTCTTCCTCCCGGGAAGGACTGCCCGTTCCATGATCTCGCCATCACGGTTGACAACTCCATTGTGTCCTCCTCCCAGAGCGCTAAGAACCTTGGCGTGATCCTGGACAACACCCTGTCGTTCTCAACTAACATCAAGGCGGTGGCCCGTTCCTGTAGGTTCATGCTCTACAACATCCACAGACTACGACCCTGCCTCACACAGGAAGCGGCTAATAATCCAGGCACTTGTCATCTCCCGTCTGGATTACTGCAACTCGCTGTTGGCTGGGCTCCCTGCCTGTGCCATTAAACCCCTACAACTCATCCAGAACGCGCAGCCCGTCTGGTGTTCAACCTTCCCAAGTTCTCTCCACGTCACCCCGCTCCTCCGCTCTCTCCACTGGCTTCCAGTTGGAAGCTCGCATCCGCTACAAGACCATGGTGCTTGCCTACGGAGCTGTGAGGGAACGGCACCTCAGTACCTCAGGCTCTGATCAGGCCCTACACCCAAACAAGGGCACTGCGTTCATCCACCTCTGGCCTGCTCGCCTCCCTACCACTGAGGAAGTACAGTTCCCGCTCAGCCCAGTCAAAACTGTTCGCTGCTCTGGCCCCCAATGGTGGAACAAACTCCCTCACGGCCTTGGACAGCGGAGTCAATCACCACCTTCCGGAGACACCTGAAACCCCACCTCTTTAAGGAATACCTAGGATAGGATAAAGTAATCCTTCTCACCCCCCCTTAAAAGATTTAGATGCACTATTGTAAAGTGGCAGTTCCACTGGATGTCATAAGGTGAATGCACCAATTTGTAAGTCGCTCTGGATAAGAGCGTCTGCTAAATGACTTAAATGTAAATGTAAATGTCTGTCTGTCTGTCTGTCTGTCTGTCTGTCTGTCTGTAGGGGCTAAAACAGGCCCTGTGCCTGCCTGCCTGCCAGCCTGCCTGCCTGCCTGTCTGTCTGTAGGGGCTAATACAGGCCCTGTCTGTCTGTCTGTCTGCCTGTCTGTCTGTCTGTCTGTCTGTCTGTCTGTCTGTCTTCTAGAACACAGAACATAAAACATGACAGGACACAGAACATGAAACATGACAGAACACAGAACACAGAACATTAACAGACAAGAACAGCTCAAGGACAGAACTATGTAATAAAATAAAGGCACACGTAACCTACATATCAATACACACTGTCTGTCCAATAGGAGAGAGGTGTAACCTACATATCAATACACACTGTCTGTCCAATAGGAGAAGAGGTGTTGGGGCTGAGAGGTGTAACCTACATATCAATACACACTGTCTGTCAATAGGAGAGATTGTAACCTACATATCAATACACACTGTCTGTCAATAGGAGAGGGTGTAACCTACATATCAATACACACTGTCTGTCCAATAGGAGAGAGGT
>NW_027040431.1:82864-92864 GCF_034236695.1 Oncorhynchus nerka
TATATAGAGTTGTGTACTAGATAGTGAGTTGTATACTATATAGTGAGTTGTGTACTATATAGTGAGTTGTGTACTAGATAGTGAGTTGTGTACTATATAGTGAGTGTGTACTATATAGTGAGTTGTATACCATATAGTGAGTTGTGTACTAGATAGTGAGTTGTGTACTATATAGTGAGTTGTATACTATATAGTGAGTTGTATACTATATAGTGAGTTGTGTACTATATAGTGAGTTGTGTACTATATAGTGAGTTGTGTACTATATAGTGAGTTGTGTACTATATAGTGAGTTGTGTACTATATAGTGAGTTGTGTATTTAGTATTTATCATACCAGTGAGTTGTGTACTATATAGTGAGTTGTGTACTATATAGTGAGTTGTGTACTATATAGTGAGTTGTGTATTTAGTATTTATCATACCAGTGAGTTGTGTACTAGATAGTGAGTTGTGTATTTAGTTTTTATTGCTTCTGCAGAGAGTCCTTCCCTTGCAGCATCAGGCGGCTTGTGTTTTCAAAGGAGATGTTTTTCCTATTTCAGCAGTCTTCCGGTCCTGTTGGAAAGCTGTGAGAGCACCGACCAATAGCAACGCTCTGGAATGACACAGCGAATCCTTTTAGAACCGCTCTCCTATCAATAGTGGGATCAGCATTTTTTACTGAGAATGCACATCCATCCCAGTATAAACAAACATATTATTTATTTGTTACCAGGAACCCAATAATGAATGTTTTCATATGGTCTTGTTAACTTTCCAACTCACTGACTACAGTTCACACTCATTTCCACGTTTCGTTTTGTTACAGACTCAATTTTAAATTTATACAATTTATTGTTTTTGTGATTTTGTCAGAGTGGAAATATGTATTTTTTTTTTTTACAAATTAATAGAAAACTAAAAGCTGAAATGTCTTGAGTCAATAAGTATTCTACCCTTTTGTTGTGGTAAATATTGTTGTGGTAAATATTGTTGTGGTAAATATTGTTGTGGTAAATATATGGTAAATATTGTTGTGGTAAATATTGTTGTGGTAAATATTGTTGTGGTAAATATTGTTGTGGTAAATATTGTTGTGGTAAATATATGGTAAATATTGTTGTGGTAAATATTGTTATGGTAAATATTTTTGTGGTAAATATTGTTGTGGTAAATATTGTTGTGGTAAATATATGGTAAATATTGTTGTGGTACATATTGTTGTGGTAAATATTGTTGTGGTAAATATTGTTGTGGTAAATATTGTTGTGGTAAATATTGTTGTGGTAAATATTGTTATGGTAAATATTGTTGTGGTAAATATTGTTGTGGTAAATATTGTTGTGGTAAATATTGTTGTGGTAAATATATGGTAAATATTGTTGTGGTAAATATTGTTGTGGTAAATATTGTTGTGGTACATATTGTTGTGGTACATATTGTTGTGGTAAATATTGTTGTGGTAAATATTGTTGTGGTACATATTGTTATGGTAAATAAGTTCAGGAGTAAAAAATGTCATGATCAGATGTACTTAACAAGTCACATGATCAGTTGCACGGCCTCACTGTGCGTTAATAGTGTTTTAACATGATGTTTGAATGACCACATCTCTGTACTCCACACATACAATTATCTGTCAGGTCCCTCAGTCGAGCAGTAAATTTAAAAACACAGATTCAACCACAAAGACCAGGGAGGTTTTCCAATGCCTCGCAAAGAAGAGCACCTATTGGTAAAAAAGCTGACGTTGAATCTCCCTTTGAGCATGGTCCAGTTATTAAATACACACTGGGTGGTGTATCAATACACCCAGTCACTACAAAGATACAGGCGTCCTTCCTAACTCAGTTGCCGGAGAGGAAGGAAACCGCTCAGGGATTTTACCATGAGGCCAATGGTGACTTTGAAGCAGTTACACAGTTTAATGGCTGTGACAGGAGAAAAACTGAGGATGGATCAACAACATAAGGAAATCAGTTAATTTAAATAAATAAATCTATGGATTTCACATGACTGGGAATACAGATATGCATCTGTTGGTCACAGATACCTTAAACAAATGTAGAGGTGTGGATCAGAAAACCGTCTGTTGTAACCTGATGCAGCGTGACACATCTCCTTCACATATAATTGATCAGGCTGTTGATTGTGGCCCGTGGAATGTTGTCCTACTCCTCTTCAATGGCTGCGTGAAGTTGCTGGATATTGTTCGGGAACTGGAACACGCTGCAGTACACGTTGATCCAGAGCATCCCAAACATGCTTAATGGGTGATATGTCTGTGTATGCAGGCCATGGAAGAACTGGGACATTTTCAGCTTCCAGGAATTGTGTACAGATCCTTGTGACATGGGGCGTGCATTATCATACTGAAACATGAGGTGATGGAGGCGGTTGAATGACGCCTCAGGATCTCATCACGGTATCCTTGTGCATTCAAATTGCCATTGATATAATGCAATTGTGTTCATTGTCCGTAGCTTATGCCTGCCCATACCATAACCCCACCGCCACCATGTGGCCACTCTGTTCACAACATTGACATCAGCAAACCGCTCGCCAATACGACGTCATACTGTACGCGTGGTCTGTGAGGCCGGTTAGACGTACTGCCAAATTCTCTAAAACAACGTTGGAGGCGGTTTATGGTAGAGAAATGAACATTCAATTCTCTGGCAACAGCTCTGCTGGACATTCCTGCATTCAATTGCACGATCCCTCAAAACGTGAGACATCTGTGGCATTGTATTGTTGTGACAAAACCATGCGTTTTCTAGAGTGGCCTTTATTGTCCCCAGCACAAGGTGCACCTGTGTAATGATCATGCTGTTTTAATCAGCTTCTTGATATGCCACACCTGTCAGGTGGATGGATTATCTTGGAGAAGGAGAAATGCTCACTAACAGGGATGGAAACAAATATGAGAGAAAGAAGCTTTTTGTGCATCTGGAACATTTCTACTATTTCAGCTCATGAAACACGGGACCAACACTTTACACGTTGCATTGATATTTTTGACCACAATACTAACCTAAATGACAAAGTGAAAAGAAGGAAGCCTGTACAGAATATAAAATATTCCCCAAAACATGCATCCTGTTTGCAATAAGGCACAAAAGATAACCTGCAAAGAAATGTACTTTATGTCCTGAATACAAAGCGTTATGTTTGGGGCAAATCCAACACTACTGAGTACCACTATCCATGGCTGCATCATGTTATGGGTATGCTTGTCATCGGAAAAGGACCAGGGAGTTTTTATGAAAAGAAACAGAATAGAGCTAAGCAAAATCCTAGAGGAGACCATGGTTCAGTCTGCTTTCCACCAGACGCTGGGAGACAAATCCACCTTGCAACAGGACAATAACCTAAAACAAATGGTCAAATATACACTGGAGTTGCTTACCAAGATAACATTGTATGTTCCTGAGCGGCCTAGTTACAGTTTTGACTTAAACCAGCTTTAAAATCTATGGCAAAACTTGAAAATGGCTGTCTAGCAATGATCAACAACCAATTTGACAGAGCTTGAAGAGTTAAAAGAAAAATAATAATGTGCAAATATTGTACAGTCCAGGTTTGCTCTTAGAGACTTACCCAGAAAGGCTCAGAGCTCTTAGAGACTTACCCAGAAAGGCTCAGAGCTCTTAGAGACTTACCCAGAAAGACTCAGAGCTCTTAGAGACTTACCCAGAAAGACTCAGAGCTCTTAGAGACTTACCCAGAAAGGCTCAGAGCTCTTAGAGACTTACCCAGAAAGGCTCAGAGCTCTTAGAGACTTACCCAGAAAGGCTCAGAGCTCTTAGAGACTTACCCAGAAAGACTCACAGCTCTTAGAGACTTACCCAGAAAGGCTCAGAGCTCTTAGAGACTTACCCAGAAAGGCTCAGAGCTCTTAGAGACTTACCCAGAAAGACTCAGAGCTATTAGAGACTTACCCAGAAAGACTCACAGCTCTTAGAGACTTAATCGCTGCCAATGGTGATTCTAATATGTATGACTCTGGGGTGTGAATACTGATTTAAATGAGATATTTCTCTATTCCATTTTCAGAATATTTGCAAAGTTTTCTAAAACATGTGTCACGACTTCCGCCGAGGTTGGCTCTCCTACCCGTTCGGGCGGTGCTCGGCGGTCGTCGTCACCGTCCTACTAGCCACTACCGATCCCTTTTCGTTTATCTGTTGGTTTTGTCTGATTGGTTTCACCTGTGTGTTGTTTAGTTAATTAGTGTCTGTATATATTGTAGGTTGTCCCACCCTTGTTTTGTGCGGGATTGTTTATGTTGTCATTCGTTTCGTCTATCGGTGTTTTTGTGTTTCTTATTCTCCGGTTAGTCTGTTATCCTGTGTTGGATAATTTCACCCTGTGTGTGTTTGGGTTGACCGTGTTTGTTTTGTTCAACGGAGAATAAACTTTATATCGTTATCTGCTCTCTGCGCCTGATTCCACCCACCTTGATTAGACGTGACAGAATCCCGCACCACCATGGAATCAGCAGGAGCAGCAGCGTCTCCTCTCCCATCGATGGAAGAGAGGGTCCTCCATCATACCAGCGTGCTTCACCGGATTGGTTCTGCTATGGACCAAATGATGGAGAGAATGGATCGATGGGAGAGGAGTGGCCTCCCCACCTCATCTCTAGCAACCCCTTCTCCAGCACCTCCTGTTTCTGCGACCACATCTGGCTCTGGGGCTCTTCGGCTGACACTCCCACGGGAGTTTGACGGATCGGCGGCTGGGTGCCAGGGTTTCCTCCTTCAGCTGGAACTATACCTGGCTACCGTGTGTCCTGCTCCCTCTGGAGAGGAGAGCGTGTGCGCCTCGTCTCCTGCTTGACTGGGCGAGCCCTCGAGTGGGCCAACGCAGTGTGGAATGGTCCGGACTCGGCTAAGGATAATTACCCAGAGTTCACCCGTCGATTCCGAGCTGTTTTTGACCATCCACCCGAGGGTCGGGCGGCGGGTGAACGGCTGTTTCACCTGCGTCAGGAGACGAGGAGCGTACAGGATTTTGCCCTAGAGTTTAGGACTTTGGCAGCAGGAGCAGGATGGAACGACAGGGCCTTGATTGATCATTTTAGATGTAGTCTCAGTGAGGACGTCCGCAGGGAGCTGGCATGTCTGGACACCACATTCACACTGGATGGACTTATCGATCTGGCTATCCGTCTCGACAACCTGCTGGCTGCTCGCGGGCGTTCGGATCAGGTCCTGTCGTTTCCCTATCCCCAGCCCCCTGTTCCTATCCCTATGGAATTAGGAGGTACGGCTTCAAGGGGGACCGGAGGAGGAGTGTCCTCCTGCACCAGTTGTGGTCGACGAGGGCATACGTCCGACCGGTGCTGGAGGAACTCGTCTAGGAGTCGGGAGGACAGGCGGAACACTGCTCGATCACCCCAGGTGAGTAAGCACCAAACTCATTCAGAGCTTCCTGTCGGTCATGTGTTTCTATTGATTTCTTTCCCTGGGTTTTCCCCATCTCTACAGCATAAGGCGCTAGTCGATTCAGGCGCAGCTGGGAGTTTTATGGATCGTGGGCTTGCGTTAAGGCTAGGGATTCCCTGGTGTCGTTAGATCGACCTTTCCCCGTGCACTCCTTAGATAGCCGGCCATTAGGGTCAGGAGTGATTAGGGAGGCTACGGTGCCACTGGACATGGTAACGCAGGGTGATCATAAGGAGCAGATTAGCCTGTTCCTTATAGATTCACCTGCGTTTCCAGTGGTGTTGGGGGTTCCCTGGTTAGCTCAACACAACCCGGTGATTTTCTGGCGACAGGGGGCTCTTAAGGGGTGGTCAGAGGAGTGTTCAGGTAGGTGTATAGGAGTTGCCGTTGGTGCAACTACGGTGGAGAGTCCAGACCAAGTTTCCACCGTGCGCATTCCCTCTGAATATGCCGATTTGGCTATCGCCTTCAGTAAAGGGAAGGCGACCCAATTACCACCTCATCGTCGAGAGGACTGCGTGATAAACCTTCTGGAAAACGCTGCACTTCCTAGGAGTCACGTGTATCCATTGTCCCAGGAGGAGACAGTTGCGATGGAAACATATGTTTCCGAATCACTGGGACAGGGGTACATTCAGCCCTCCATATCACCCGTCTCCTCAAGCTTCTTTTTTGTGAAGAAGAAGGATGGAGGTCTGCGTCCGTGTATTGATTATAGAGGTCTAAATTCCATCACAGTGGGTTTTAGTTACCCACTACCTCTCATTGCTACGGCAGTGGAATCATTTCACGGGGCGCGATTCTTCACTAAACTGGATCTCAGGAGTGCGTATAATCTGGTACGTATCCGGGGAGGAGATGAGTGGAAAACCGCATTTAGTACTACTTCTGGTCATTATGAGTACTGCGTCATGCCATACGGGTTGAAGAATGCTCCAGCCGTTTTCCAATCCTTCGTAGATGAGATTCTCCGAGACCTGCTCGGGCAGGGAGTGGTAGTGTACATTGATGACATCTTGATCTATTCTGCCACACGCGCGGAGCATGTGTCTCTGGTGCGTAAGGTACTTGGGCGACTACTGGAGCATGACCTGTATTGCAAGGCGGAGAAATGTGAGTTTTTCAAACAGTCCGTTTCCTTCCTGGGGTATCGTATTTCCACCTCCGGGGTGGTGATGGAGGATGATCGCGTTACAGCCGTGCGTAATTGGCCGACTCCGACCACGGTGAAAGAAGTACAGCGGTTTTTAGGGTTTGCCAATTACTACCGGAGGTTTATCCGGGGTTTTGGTCAGGTGGCTGCTCCCATCACCTCACCGCTGAAGGGAGGACCGGTGCGCTTGCGCTGGTCAGCAGAGGCGGGCAGAGCTTTCAGTCGTCTGAAGGAGCTGTTCACAAATGCGCCCGTGTTGGCGCATCCGGACCCCTCTTTAGCGTTCATAGTGGAGGTGGATGCGTCAGAGGCTGGGGTTGAGCCGTGCTGTCCCAACGCTCGGGGGCGTGCCATCCAAACTCCGTCCGTGTGCTTTCTTTTCAAGCAAGCTTAGCCCAGCGGAGCGAAACTATGATGTGGGGACCGGGAGTTGTTAGCTGTAGTCAAGGCTCTGAAGGTGTGGAGACATTGGCTTGAGGGGGCTAAATACCCTTTTCTCATCTGGACTGACCATCGTAATCTCGAGTACATCCGGGAAGCTAAGAGACTAAATCCACGTCAGGCTAGATGGGCCATGTTTTTACTAGGTTCCAGTTTACCCTCACATATCGGCCAGGCTCCCAAAACACTAAAGCTGACGCACTGTCTCGCCTCTATGATACCGAGGAACGGTCAGTAGAGCCAACTCCCATCATTCCACCATCATGTCTCGTGACCCGAGACCGGTGGTATGGGAGGTGGACGCTGAGATAGAGAGGGCCTCACGGTCAGAACCGGCTCCCCCTAACTGTCCTGTAGGGACCAAGTACGTGCCGAGGGTGGTCCGGGACAAGCTGATTAGGTGGGCTCATACTCTTCCCTCCTTGGGTCATCCTGGTATTAAGAGGACAGTGCAGAGTCTGGTGGCCCACACTGGCTAAAGACGTGAGATTTTATGTCTCCTCCTGCTCAGTGTGTGCTCAGAGCAAGGCTCCTCGGCACCTACCTAGAGGGAAATTACAACCCCTCCCCGTTCCACAACGGCCGTGGACACATTTATCGGTGGATTTTCTTACCGACCTTCCCCCGTCCCAGGGAAGTACTACGATCCTGGTCGTTGTGGATCGGTTTTCTAAGTCCTGTCGTCTCATTCCGTTGCCCGGTCTTCCTACGGCCCTGCAGACTGCTGAGGTTTTGTTTACCCATGTCTTCCGGCACTATGGGGTGCCTGAGGACATCGTCTCTGATCGGGGTCCCCAATTCACGTCCAGAGTGTGGAGGGCGTTTATGGAGAGACTGGGGGTCTCGGTTAGCTTAACCTCAGGTTTTCACCCCGAGAGTAATGGGCAGGTGGAGCGCGTTAACCAGGATGTGGGCAGGTTTCTGCGGTCTTATTGCCGGGACCGGCCTGGTGAGTGGGCTAGGTATGTTCCATGGGCCGAACTAGCCCAGAACTCCTTACGCCACTCCTCTACTAACTTGTCTCCTTTTGAGTGTGTGTTAGGTTACCAGCCGGTCCTGGCTCCATGGCATCAGAGTCAGACCGAGGCTCCTGCGGTGGAGGAATGGGTACAGCGCTCCAAGGACACCTGGAAAGCCGTTCAGGACTCATTACGGTTAGCGGGAGAACGGCAGAAGAGGAGCGCTGACCAACACCGCAGTGAGACCCCCGTGTTTGCACCGGGGACAGGGTCTGGCTCTCGACCCGAAACCTGTCTCTCCGCCTGCCCTGTCGGAAGCTGGGGCCGCAGTGTGGGGCCGTTCAAAGTCCTGAGGAGAATAAACGATGTGTGTTATAGGTTATAACTTCCTAGGTATTACCGTATTAACCCCTCGTTTCATGTGTCTCTCCTCAGGCCGGTGGTGGCTGGTCCCCTGCAAGAAGGTGAGGTGTCTGAGGTCCCTCCGCCCCTCTGGACATCGAGGGGCCCCGGCGTATACAGTTCGAGGCATTCTGGATTCGAGACGCCGGGTGGGGGCCTACAGTACCTCGTGGACTGGGAGGGGTACGGCCCGGAGGAGAGATGCTGGGTTCCGGTGAGGGACATTTTGGACCCTTCTCTCCTGATAGATTTTCACCGCCTCCACCCGGATCGCCCAGCACCTCGTCCTCCGGGTCGTCCTCGAGGACGGTGGCGCGCGCTGCGGGAGCCGCGCGTCAGGGGGTACTGTCACGACTTCCGCCGAGGTTGGCTCTCCTACCCGTTCGGGCGGTGCTCGGCGGTCGTCGTCACCGTCCTACTAGCCACTACCGATCCCTTTTCGTTTATCTGTTGGTTTTGTCTGATTGGTTGCACCTGTGTGTTGTTTAGTTAATTAGTGTCTGTATATAATGTAGGTTGTCCCACCCTTGTTTTGTGCGGGATTGTTTATGTTGTCATTATTTTTGTCTATCGGTGTTTTTGTGTTTCTTATTCTCCGGTTAGTCTGTTATCCTGTGTTGGATAATTTCACCCTGTGTGTGTTTGGGTTCACCGTGTTTGTTTTGTTCAACGGAGAATAAACTTTATATCGTTATCTGCTGTCTGCGCCTGATTCCACCCACCTTGATTAGACGTGACAACATGTTTTCACTTTGTCATGACAGGTTATTGTGTAATAAATGAATCCATAGAATCCATGTTTGAATTCAGGCTGTAACAAAATGTGGAATGAGTCCAAGAGGTATGAAATAGAATCCATGTTTGAATTCAGGCTGTAACAAAATGTGGAATGAGTCCAAGAGGTATGAAATAGAATCCATGTTTGAATTCAGGCTATAACACAATGTGGAATGAGTCCAAGAGGTATGAAATAGAATCCATGTTTGAATTCAGGCTGTAACACAATGTGGAATGAGTCCAAGAGGTATGAAATACCAACCTGCTATAAATAAATATATACATAAAAAGTGAACAGCAGTAATCTGTGTGAAATCTCGTCCTCTTGTTATCAACACATCTGTTACTTCTGAGTCATTAAACCAAAATGAATTATAATGCAGCCCAACCACCCAAACCAATCTGATCTGCATGCGGAGGGATTTCATGTCTCTCCGTCCCAAATGGTTCCCTATTCCCTATGTAATCCCCTATGGGCTCTGGTCAAAAGTAGTGCACTACTTAGGGAATAGGGTGCCATTTTGGAACTCGTCGTGTCTCTTCATAACAAGTTTCATCAGAAGCATCAGAAGGGTCCATTTGTGGTGGCGTGGTTATAAAGGTTAAGTATAGCTGGGAAAAAAATCACATCTTTCCCTCCTTGTCAGCTGCTCAGCCTCTTAGGAGACAGCTGCAATTAGTGTGTTCAGGGAGCAGAAAGAGACACAGAAAGAGCGAAAGCGAGAGAAAGAAAGAAAGAAAGAGAGGTGGAGGTAGAAAGAGCGAGAGAGAGAAAGAGTGAGAGAGTGAGAGAGAGAGAGAAGAGCGAGAGAGAGAGAAAGAGCGAGAGAGAGAGAG